>NW_008670291.1:0-4024 GCF_000695815.1 Acanthisitta chloris | reverse complement strand
AGCAGGAAGGGAGAGAGAATCAGAAGGATAAAAGCTAGAAAACTCATAGGTTGAGATAAAGATGGTTTAATAGGGAAAGCAAAAGCTGCACACACAAGAAAAGTAAAACAAGGAATTAATTCACTGCTCCCCATGGTCAGGAGGTATTCAGCATCTCCAGGAGAGCAGGGCCCATCATGTGTAATGGTTACCTGGGAAGACAAATGCCATCACTCCAAACATGCCCCCATTCCTCCTTCTTCCCTCCTCTTTATATACTTAGCAGGATGTCATAGGTATGGAATATCCCTTTGGTCAGTTTGGGTCACCTGTCCCAGCTGTGTCTCCTCCCAGTCTCCCATTCACCCTCAACTTCCCTGCCAGCGTGGCAGTACGAGAAGCAGAAAAGACCTTGGCTCTGTGTGAGCTCTGCTCAGCAATAACAAAAACATCTCCATATCATCAACCCTGTGTTCAGCACAAATCCAAAACATAGTCCCATACTAGCCACTCTGAAGAAAGTTAACTCTGCCTCAACCAAAACCAGCACAATAACATAAACAGCACCTTTTGCACACAAAATGCAAAGTTGCAAAAATATTCAGTACTTAAAATCAAATCATAGTATGTGTTGAATTTCAAATGCCAGATACTCAGGCCCAAGCATTTGTCAGGTTTTTTGCCAAATTCTGTCTTTTCCAGCAACCTGGTTCTTCAGCACCACTGTCTTAATTATGATTTGCTAATTATGTTATTGACCTTCCTCTGAGGGAACTCCTCTCTTGTGAAAACAGTATTAACTCAATTAATTTAAAAATGGAGGATGTTTCTTCTTTTTTAGTGAAGAAATGAACATTCTTAAAACGGCATGAAAAGAAAGAGTACCATAGCACAAATACCTCTGCTGCCTACATTGGACCATCTCAGACTAATGGAAATTGCTCTTTTGTTACCAAAGCTATAGATTGTGAGCAGAAATAGGCAAATTACCTCTTCACCATAATAATCAGGTAATAATATGTGCCTAATATAGGTTATTGTTTCACTTATCTAATCTGCTATGATCAGAATATTGTTCTTTTCCAAAACAAAACAAAAAAATTGATCAATATGAACAACATAAAAGACAAATCTCTCGGAGGCAGGTAAAGATCATGTTCTGGTAAGCAAAAGGTGAAATCAGAAGAAGTCAGGTCAGAAAAACACTTTGAGAGACAACTGGCTTTAAGAATCAAAAGAGCTCTCAGCCTTCCACAGTATCTATAAGGCCCAGAGAGAGGAAACCTAGATGGACTTGGTAGCCACAAAGAGGAACTCAGGAACATTCCTATTTCATGGGCTTTCCTGGTGAGAACAAATAGGAGTAGCTCAGAGGTAGTAGGGGAATATTTAGGACAGATCAATAAAATAGGTAGTACTGGATCAGCAGGACTGCATGGTATTTCCCCAGGATTGTAAAAGAACTTCTAACTGCAGTGTAAAACCCACCACTTAAAAGGTGTTAAGGGACTAAAAAGGCAGATGTGAACTCAGTTTTTGAAAAGTAAATTAGAAAAGGTTCAGAGACCTATAGACCTGTAATCCTGATTTGGGAACACTGACATGGGAAATTTATGATAAAGCCTGAAACTAAGAGACACTGGGCAAACGTGATACAATCAGAAAAAAACTTGTGACTTCTGTAGAGACTAAATCTTGCCTAATAAATCAGCTGAACTCCTTAGAAAGAGACAGTGAGAGCATGGATGGTGGTGGGGCTGTCAATGCAGCATGCTTGTGTTTCCAAAGAGGTGTTGACAAAGCCCCTCCCAAAGAGGAGCAGTAGTAATTAAAAATAAATAAAAAGAAAAAGTGGCAGTAACAAAAGGTCATGGGTGGTTTTTTTGGGGTTGTTTTTTTTTTTTTGCGGGGGGAGGTTGTTTGAGTTTTTTGCTTGTTTTAAAAAAGGGAGACTTCCAGGACAGTCCCACCAACATCTATGAATCTGTGTGCTCCATTTACCCATAAATCATCTGAGAAAAGTGAATAGCAGCATGTCAGAGTTTGTGGATGACACAAAGTAGTTTAGGGTGATATAAACAAAAGCTGTCAGCAATGTGACAGAGACAGCTCACAACCCAACACATGTGGGATTTATCTTACCTAACCACAGACATCTACAGCAGAGAGGTTAGAGAAACCAAGAGCCACCTGAGGCTCATTTTACACTCAGTGGAGAGAAACAGGCACTTCTAGGCTTGATTCCCCTGGTCAGTTTAGGATATATACATTAGAATCAGAGGAATCATAGTCCTGATTATGTCTCTTGCTCTCTGCTGCCTATAATGGAATCACATGGTGATTGGCTGTTTATCTACATTTAGTCTGATGAACATGCTCTGAGTATGCAGGCAGTAAAGTAACAGACAAAAAACAATGTCAATAAATGTAAAGTTATGAATATGGAAGGAAACAACTTTAACTAGACATATATAACTTGATGGATTTTAAAATGGCTATTACTGTATAGAAAAGGGAACTAAGAGTCACTGCCGGTAGGTCTGTGGGAAACTCAGTTCACCATTAACAGTGGTCAGAAAGACACAAAGCTTTGCCAAGTGCCAGAGATCTGGGGACTCTGAGGGATTAATAATACAAGTACAATTTAGGACAGGTCAGATGGAAGCTTTATTAACCATGGTCACAGGGAAAACCATTTGGACATCATTGCCCTCTCTCCTTCCCTGTGCTCTGCCAAGTGATTGCAGAGCCCCAGCCTATAGACTGTGTCAATATGCAGAAAAGGAATAAAAATCAAGCCAGAATGTAATGATGGTGTTGTGTAGATAGTGTGAAATTACCCTGCCTTACTGGTGACAGTTCAGATCCGTTACTTAAAAAAACATTGTAGAAGTGGAACACATGTAGTGATGCTGAGAAAAGCTGGAAAAGAACTACTCACAGACTTGTATCTCTGAGTAGCAGGTATTTGTTTATTCAGGGGGGATCGCTCCACCAAACTTGTGCAACCAGGGACAAAAACTTCATGGTTTTTATACTTTAAATGCTCATACATATTAATTATTTCCAGGGATGGGTGGTCATTATTATTACAATTATTATTACAATTATTATTACAATTAGTTCATGGTCACCATCCCCTTTAGGCCATACTTCCCTTTGTTCACTCAGCTGGCATTTCCTGGCTCTTTAGGGCTTACTTCTCCTTATCAGTAGGAGAAAGACAATGGGAACGGTCCAAAGGTGGAAACACCTTCCATATGGGGAAATATTAAATCAGCAGGACTCATTATGTGGAAAAAGACCTCTAAGGTCAATAAAATCAGGAATGGTCTGGAGAAGTTGTTTGGTTATTCAGTCTGTTGCAATCCTATCAACGTCAGAACTGGCTTGTCATCACAGGCATGTGGACAACAGCATCAGTTGGTACTAAAATTAGTGAAAGCCATGAAACAGTGTACTGCACTGCAGCAAGCTCCCAAGAGAGGTGGGGTGGGTGGGAATATCAGAAGCAAGGTGTTCCACAGCAGCCTTTAGGGGAAACTAGAGAAAACAAACAGAAAGCTAAAAGAAGAGTCATCACACCATACAACGTGTTACTGGAGAGGCAGGGCACTGCTGAGAAGGGCTGTGCAGAGTGAAGGATTCAGACTGGGAGCTGAGAGATACATAGATCTTGGAGAATCCCTGTGTGTAATGGAAGAAAAGTCAAATACACATGGTTTCTTAATCCTCTAACAGCACAGTGTCTAAGTAGAAAGACAGCATACTTGCTGGCCTGTCCAGCACGAATCCCAGGGAAGCATTTCCTTGCTGGAGGTAAAGTAACACAAGGCCAGTGAGTAATCACCTGGGGCATCATTTAAAGGGCAAAGTTTAAAAGGGTTCTGATAATGCATGATGAAACAGAAACTATGACAAAGTGTAGGAAAACCTGAAAGACCTGTAGATCTAACAGAATGGCCAGAACAGTGATCTTTCCAGAGCAAATGACCTCAGAAAAACCCTGCAAAACTGAATTATGTTTGATACACAGCATATGTTA
>NW_008670290.1:2263-4288 GCF_000695815.1 Acanthisitta chloris | reverse complement strand
CCCCCCTGCCCCTTCATGCTGACAGTGCCCTGCTTGGTGGCCTCGTGTCCCTCACACCTGTGGCTCTGTGTCCCCATGTCCCCTCATGTCCCCCTGTCCCTGTCCTCCGTGACCCCGTGCCAGCATGTCTGTGTCCCCCTGTCTCTTCCCTCCCATCTGTGTCCCATCAGTGTCCCCCTATCCAGGTCCTCCTGTCCATGTGCCACCATGTCCTTTTGTGTCACCATATCCCTGTGTCTCCCTGTCCCCATATCCTCCATGTCCTTGTGTCCCCTGATCTCCCTGTCCTCCCCATCCATGTCCCTCCATGTCCCCCTGTCTTTGTCCCCATATCCTCCATATCCATGTCCCCCCGGGTGCCTCTCCCCATCCCTGTGTCCCCCTGTCTCTGCCCTCCCATCCATGTCCCCCTGGCCCTGTGTGTCCCTGTCCCCTCCATGTCCATGTGCCATCACACCCCTGTTGTCCCCCTGTCTCTGCCCTCCCATCCATGTCCCCCTGGCCCTGTCCCAGGCTCCACATCCATGTTCCATTACATCCCCATGTGCCCTTGTCTGTGCCACCTCTGTGCCATCTCTGTCCCTATTGGTGTCCCAAATGTCCCCATGAGTGTCCCCATTAGTGTCCAGAGGAACTGTGTCCCCATGGGTGTCCCCAGTGTTCCCAGGTGCCCCCATGGAGCTGCTGTGGAGGCAGTGGAAGGTGCCAGAGGAGTTGTGTCCTATTGGTGTCCCCTGTGCCCGTGTCCCTGTGGGTGTCCCATCAGTGTCCCATCAGTGTCCCATGGGTGTCCCCAGTGTCCCCAGGTGTGGCCGTGGAGCTGCTGTTTGGGCACAGGAAGAGCCCTGAGGAGCTGCTGAGGCAGAACCAGAGCGTGTTGGGCTGTGTCCCATGGGTGTCCTGTAGGTTTCCTTTGTGTCCCATGAGTGTTCCACATATCCTGTTGATGTCCCCAGTGTCCCCAGGTGTGGCCGTGGAGCTGTTGTTTGGGCATAGGAAGAGCCCTGAGGAGCTGCTGAGGCAGAACCAGAGAGTGTTGGGCTGTGTCCCATCCGTGTCCCACATTTGTTGATGTCCCATGAGTGTCCCCTGTGTCCCCAGGTGCTGCCATGGAGCTGCTGTTCGGGCGCAGGAAGAGCCCAGAGGAGCTGCTGAGGCAGAACCAGAGAGCTTTGGGCCGAGCCCTGAGGGAACTCGACCGCGAGAGGCAGAAACTCGAGGCTCAGGAGAAGAAGATCATTGTGGACATCAAGAAGATGGCAAAGCAGGGCCAGATGGTGGGGGACACCTTGGGGACGGCAGGGGACGGAGGAGGAGGTGCCAGGAGGGTGTGGTGGGGTGGGAGAACATGGAGGGATGAGGGACTGGGGGTGTGGAGGGGACAAAAGGGGACCAAGGGACATGGTGGGGTGCAGAGGACAAGGGGACATGGAGGGGATCAGGGGACATGGTGGGGACACTTGGGGAGGGCTGTGCTGGGGACAGGGTAACATGGAGGAGACCAGGGCACATGGAGGGACAAGGGGACACGGAGGGGACAGAGGAACATGGGGATGTGACAGGTGTCAGGGCACTGCAGAGGGGACCAGGGAACGTGGTGGGGACATGGGGGGACACTTGGGGAGGATCTGTGGGACAGCAGTGGCACTGGGGGGGTGGGGGGACATGGGGAGAACCTGGGGGGTAATGGTGGCACTGAGGGACATGAGGGACATGGTGGGGGTGCAGGAGACTGTGAGTGTCCCCAGGTGATCCTGGTGTGATCCAAGGGGACATGGGGACACAGTGGGAGGTCCAAGGGAACCCCTGAGGGGCACAGGGGACCATGAGGGGACATGGGGACATGTTGGGGGGCACAGAGGACCCTGGGTGTCCCCAAGCCACACCAGTGGGTGACCCACAGAGTGTTGAGGGTCTGTGGTGGTCCCAAGGGACATGTGGGGACCCTTGGAGGTCCCTGAGGCCTCCTGGGGAGACCTGGCGGTGGCCTAATGTGCCCATGGTGACCCTGATGTCCCTGTGGTG
>NW_008670290.1:0-2222 GCF_000695815.1 Acanthisitta chloris | reverse complement strand
ATGTGAAGAAGTTCATCACGATGAGGGCCAACGTGCAGGCAGTGGCACTCAAGATCCAAACACTTAAGTCCAACAGCTCCATGGCCCAGGCCATGAAGGGCGTCACCAAGGCCATGGCCACCATGAACAGACAGGTGGGTGTCATCAAGGAGGTCCCCAAGGCCATAGCCACTATGAGGTGTTCTGTGGGGACGTGCCCAAGGCCATGACCGTTATGAGCTGCCCTAGAGTGGCCATGATGATGTCCCTAAGGTGATAACCACCATGAGATGCTCTGTGGGGTTGTCCTCAAGGCTGTGACCACCATGAACTGCCCTGGGGTGGCCATGGTGATGTCCCCAAGGTCATAACCACCATGAGATGTTTTGTGGGGACATCCCCAAGGCCATGACCACTATGAGCTGCCCCACAGTGGCCTTGAGGACATCCCAAGACTTGTGGCCACCACAGGCTGCCTTTTTGCCGTGGCCACCACAGGTGTTCCTTTGCTGCCCACAAAGACCTCCCCAAGCCTGTGGCTGCCACCAGCCCTTCAGGAGGACATCCCTGTGGTCATTGCTACCACAAGTTTCCCTGTGCTGCCCACAAAGACCTCTGCAAGCCCATGACCACCACCAGGAGGACATGGCCGTAGCCATGGCCACCACAGGTGTCCTTGAGGCTGTGGCAACCCTGGGGCCACCCCAAGGTCCTATGGTGGCCATTTCCCCACTGTCCCCTGTCCTGTCCCAGCTGAAGCTGCCCCAGATCCAGAAGATCATGCAGGAGTTTGAGAAGCAGGCAGAGATCATGGACATGAAGGAGGAGCTGATGAATGATGCCATCGATGATGCCATGGGGGACGAGGACGATGAGGAGGAGAGGTGGGGACAGAGGGACATGGCAGGGACATGAGGGGACACAGGACAGAGACTTGGGGACATCAGAGTGGGGAAGATGGAGACATGAGGACATGGAGGGGACATGGGGGATGAGGATGACGAAGAGAGGTGGGGATGTGGTGGGGACATGAGGGGATGGAGACATGGGGACACAGGACAGACATGGGGACATTAGGGTAGAGGAGGTGGAGGTTTGGGGACATTGGGGGAACATGGAGGGGGCATGGAGGACATGAAGGATGAGGACATGGAGGGGACACAAAGGGGACATGGGGCATGCGTGAGAGACAGGAGAAGGACGTGCTGGGGACATGAGGGGACAGAGGTGGGGACATTGGGGTGGGAGAGAGGAGGACATGGAGGATGAGGGGGACACAGAGGTGGGGACATTGGGGTGGGAGAGATGAGGACATGGAGGATGAGGGGGACATGGAGGGGACATGGGAATTTGGGAAATGAGGACAATGAGGAGTTGAGGTGGGGACACATGAGGACATGCAGGGGACATATGGAGGACATGAGGGGATGGCGGGGGACAGGGAAGAAGCCTGGGGGGACAGAGACATGGGGATGTTGGGGTAGGGGAGGTGGGGACATGGAGAGGACATGAGGGGGACGTGGGGATTTGGAGGGGACACAGACTTGGGGGATGAGGCTGAGGAGGAGAGGTGGAGGCAAACGGGACACACAGGGGACACATGGGGGACATGAGGGGATAGAGGGACATTGGGGTGGAGGAGTTGACATAGAGGGGACATTGGGACATGGAGGGGACACAGAAAGGACAGGGGACATGGGTGGGAGACCAGAGAAGGACATGGTGGGGTGGGGACATGAGGGGACAGAGACAGGGGGACATCAGCGTGGGGGAGGTGAGGTTGGGAACATGGAAGGGACATGGAGAGGACATCGGGCCATGGGACATGGGGGACATGGTGGGGACATGAGGGGATGGAGACAGAGGGAGACAGGACAGAGACAGAGGGGACATTGGGGTGGGGAACATGGAGGGGACATGGTAGGGACATGGGACACAGATGGGAGACAGGAGAAGGACAGGATGGGGTGAGGACATGAGAGGACAGAGATGGGGACATGGAGGGGATGAGGGAGACAAGAGGGGGGACATGGGGGCATCAGGGTGGTGGAGATGGGGACATGGAGGGACATGAGGTGATGGATGGGACATGGGAGATGGTGACAAAGAGGGGACAAGGAGGGGACATGGTGAACATGGACATGAGGAGACAGAGGAACTGGTGACCCCTGGGCCCCCCATGTGTGCTCTGGAGGGTTTGGAACACCTTGGGGTGACCCTGGGTGGGATGTGACCCAGTGGGG
>NW_008670289.1:0-2875 GCF_000695815.1 Acanthisitta chloris | reverse complement strand
CTTCCCTTCCCTTCCCTTCCCTTCAGTAAGCTACTGACGGACGTGCAGTATTGGTAACTGGGAAATAACAAGCACACTGGCTACTTACAGCTAGTGTCAAGTAACAGCTTAATTTTGGAGATAAGATGCAGAATATATAGTCTTTTATTCATCCTCAGCTCACGTGCTGAATATGCTTTGTGTATCACGCTGTATGGTGATGTGATCTTGCCCATTTCCCCAGAGATCAAGGCTTTGTTCAGGTCTGTAGATTATATTTATGAAGAGTGAGAAAAAGTCATCCAGATACCTACAGATCCATCACTTTGGTCTCAGGAATTTACAAAGCTCTGAAACAGAGCACCTCTCCAATGAAGACAGGCTGAGAGAGTTGGGGCTGTTCAGTCTGGAGAAGAGTAGGCACTGGGGAGATCTCACTGTGGCCTTCCAGTACCTAAAACAGGTTTATAAAGCAATAGGGAGAGTAACTTTTCATACAGGCAGATAGTGACGGGACAAGGGGCTATGGTTTTAAACTGTAAGAGGAGAAATTCAGATTAGATGTTAGAAAGAAATTATTTACTCAGAGTGTAGTGAAGAACTGGCACAGGTTGCCAAGAGAAGTTGTGGATTCCACATCCATGGAAGTGTTCAAGGCCAGGTTGGATAGGGGTTTGAGCAACCTAATCTAGTGGAAGATTTTCCTGCCCATGGCAGGGGCTTGGAAATAGATGATTTTTAAGGTCCCTTCCAACCCAAGCTATTCTATGATTCTATGAAGAATAAAGAGCATCATGGAAGTTACTAACCTTTATTTACTAAAGAGATACCATGTCAGGTGAATGTATTTGCTTCCTTTCAGTGATCTTCAAAACTGAGGACATAATACACTTCATTGATCTGAATGTGAACATTTAATACACCTCCATATGTGAAGTTATGGGTTGAGATGGGGCTTACAGGGATTCCTCAAGAGACTGTAAGGTGGACATAGGCCTGACAGAAGAGAGGAAACTGAAAACTATTTGAATTGTGAAGTATTAAGTTGAGGGATGCTCTTAACTATTCATCTCAGATATTTAATGCTGTTTTAATGATTTCAAAATGCCTTAAGACAGATTATCAATGAACAACCAAAGTTTTTGTTGATGCACAGCCAAGAGATATTCCTGATAAAAAGGAGCAGATACCTTGCAGAAAGTACTGATCATGATGACTTCAGGTACAAAAATAGAAGGTGTGTAGATTTGCAGGGCCAGACACAGAGAATTTTGGTGCAGTTCTCTGCTGTTAGGCATACACTGGAAACAACAAAAAGAGAGAATGCAGATATTCTAGCACATCACAGAACACCTGTGACTGGCAAGGTGCTGTAATCATGCGGATATATCAGTCTTTTCAGCACAGAAAAGAAATTAGAAGTGCTCTGGTAGGGAAAAGATCTCCGGTCCTATGTTTAGCTTGAGCCACCCATCATCAGAAAGATTAAATCAGACTGCAAAAAATATGGGGGAATGGGGCTATAGTCAGAATGGCAGAAAAAAATGATTAGGGTGATCAGGGAACTTATAACTGATCATTTCAGAGGCAACTAAAAGATTAAAGCTTTTTTTTTAGGGTGACAAAATAAAAGTTGTGGTGTTATTCTGGTGATTTTATACCACAAAGAGGGGAAGTGGGAAGCTTTTTATATGAAAACATAATTGTGACACAATAGACAAGGAGCATAGACTAGTCTGAATACACATGGTCTGAAAATTAGGAGTAGGTTTCCAACCATCAAAGATGCAAAGTCTGGATCAGCCTTTAATCTAAGGAATGGAGCTTATGAAAAAGATCCTCACTACTTTTACCTTAGGTTTCCTATGTTTATGAAAGGGATTATAAAATGTGTTGTTGTGATGGCAAGGGACTGAAGTTGTCATTCCTACATTCCTGCCAAAGAGGGATCAGGACCTCCCTTTGTCATCCTTAGGTGTCAGAAGAATTTTCAAGATGGAACTGGAGACCTGAGAGGAAAAAAACCCAAGTGCAAAAGCAGCAAGAAAGAGTATATTGTAGCATTTGCCTTTGTTTGCAATAAGAAGTAAATTTAATGGAAAATTAATTTCCTGAAATGACTGTGAATTTAGCGCTTGATTTGGGGAAGAACTTAAAGGGATTTGTATGTATTCAGCATTACTTAGCATAAAATGTTTATGAATGAAATTTAAACCCACAGGAATGTTGTATTTGTAGAGAAAATATCTGATAAAATTTGCTGTTAAATTATAACTTTGAATAGATTGCAAATAATTGAGTGATACTCAGTTCTTGGAGTTTATATGTCACAGTTAACAGAAGCTGGCTGACAGTTCTAGTATCTTAGTGATTTCTTTGAACTGCAAAAAACCCAAACCAAAACCCACGCCCCCCACCCAACCCCCATGGATTTTGAAAAGCATATTTAAATTGTATTCAGAATGATCTTATTTGTGGTAGTACATACTTTTGAAACTTTAAGAGGAGAAATTCAGATTTTTTGAAACTTTACTGAGGGCAGAATAATTTTCTGCTGCTTGAAGACAGAAAGCAAATTTTACTTTTGACACCCTAAAAAGAGAAACCCGGTAGAAGTAGTTGCGGTTCTAGCCTCTTGGAGTACGTGCTGTGGGCTTACGCCCCCAGGCGTTTTGGGGGCAGGAGAAACTGTTTTCAATCAACAGTTTTTACTGCTGCGGGGGTGCAAAAAAATGCTCCAATTGTGCAGCGAGAGGGAAGGAGGCAAATAAGAAAAGCAGTAGCAGTTTCAGCCGATGTGCGCTCGCTTCTTTTGGGGGATTTTTGCGAGGAAGTTTGAAGGCTCCTGAGGCTTCTGGCAGCAGGACTCGCCCTTCAGAGGGGGCCCGAGCTCTGC
>NW_008670288.1:87948-88973 GCF_000695815.1 Acanthisitta chloris | reverse complement strand
ACCGCAGCCTGTTCCGGGCGGTAAACCCGGTCTGCAAAGCCCGGGGATAGTTTTCAGCAGCTTTTGTGAAAGTCTGTCTTAGGAGGATGTGATGTAAACTGATTAAGCGATAACTGCTTGCTTCCACATTGGTGCAACAAATAGCTAAAGAAGCAGAAAATGTGCGAAAGTAACGTCTCCTGCAAGGCTGCTATAGAGCGGCCAACGACGCACTTACAGTTGCACCGTGAAAAAATAAATGTGATTTAAGTTATTCCCCAGTTACAAAGCATTGTAATTCAAAAGGACTAAAGTATTCATAAATTGTGATTGAAGATGGAAACAATGATAAGGCTTATTCAGTGATTGGATACAGTCCTGTAGTTTTTTTGGCTGACACATTTTTTATTGTTTATATTTTGTTTGGCATCTAAGTGTGATTGCCTTAGATATGGATATTTTCAGCAAGTAAACCTGAGCTGCAGTGGAGAAAAGCTGCAAAAGAGTGCTGATGAGATATTTCTTCTTCAAAAGAGAAACGTAAGAAGCATTTTGTGTGTCAGATATGCACATGCTTACAGGTACGCACAGAGAAATAATTACTTACCATGGAACCTGCGATCAGTAAAAAGTAATTCTGTGTAGGCTGACCAACCTGTGAAATTATTGACAGGCAATAAGACCTTTGCATCAGAGTATAAACCTGAGAGTACAAGTTAAGAAACGTTTTTCACATTTTCACAACACCCTCTATTACAGCGGGTAGTTCATAATCTTGTTTCCTGCTGTAATGACTTTTTTTTTATATTTTCATATGTTTGCTTTTTGGGCTCACAGATGTAGTAGATTTCCTCATTCTTTACAAATCTGTATTAAAATACTGCACTCAGGTGTATACAAAAACAAAACATTGTACTTCTACAACTATTAATACAAGAAAGCAGTTCCTGGCTTTTGTGCGTTGGTACCTTTTCCATAATATTTTACAATCACACTCAATCATGTGCCAAACAGACACAGTTCCCGTTTAGTGATACGGACATGTA
>NW_008670288.1:82411-87907 GCF_000695815.1 Acanthisitta chloris | reverse complement strand
AAAGGATAAAGACAGTTTAAAAATAATCTTTCCTCTACATAATTAAAAATTAAAATTATACTGGCAATGAAAACTTATACCTTGCACTCCTTATTTGTCTAAAGCAAAAGATTGATTCATCTCACTGTGAGTTGCAACTGCATTAAAGTAGTGCTGCCAAAATTGCTCTCTCTATTGTGTTTTCTGTCTCTAGGGCTCTTGCGATGCATACTGACTGGTAGTATATGTTCAAAAGAAAATATTTTGGTATAAGTAAACATGGAACACCTGTTTGGTCTGAGCTCCTTGTGAAAGTGGTAGTTCAGTTTGTGCCGAGACTGCGCTGAAGCACTGTTTAGAAGCAAGTCTAAAATCCAAAGTACAGCTTTAAGACAAACCTTGGCAATTTGAGTGCTACCCATCACACTTTTAGTTAAAGTTTGGTGCATGAAAATAACTCCAAGGAAGAAGGAGACTTACCAAATGCAGTTTAATTTTGGGGGACTCCCTTCCTCTCCTTCCCATATGCCTCTTTCCCCCTGTTTTGGAAGGAGTGTAAACTGTGTTTATCTGTCTTGCTGAGCCATGAGTAAGAAGCAGTTACCGCTTGCCTTTTAGTACTTGGTCTCTTGTGATATTTTTGCCGTGGTTCTTTTTTATGTTATGGTACTCTGGAAACTCAGAATATGTTGTATTTTATTTTCCTCCTATATTTTGTTTCACTAAGCACAGAGAAAATCTATGCAGTGAAATTGGGTAGGTGAAGTTTTCTGTATGAAATTTTTAGACTTCTGTCTGGTATATTTATTGTATGGTCATCAGTTCAAATTTCCATTAATTGATACAGGGTTTATAAAAGTGGAAGACAGGAGAAGGTTGCTGCATTTCTCCTTTACCTTTTCCAAAAAGAAAATCTGGTCTATCTATCATCATTAGATGACTGCTTTTTTCCCCTTCCCTTTATTTGCAAGCTATGTAGATGTTCTATAGTAACTTCCATTTTAATTTAAATTGCCAGTGTACAGTGGTTCACCTGAGCTATTTGATATAACATTTGAAAATCTTACCTTCAAAAATCACTTTATTGCAAGAGCAACTGTGGCACATGGAGGACTGCCACATAAAACCAAAAAATAATTCAATATTGCCTGTGTGAATATTAAGGGAGAAAAATAAAATTCTGTAGAGGGCTTTTTAGGAGGTTTAGTGGAGAATGTGTGTGATTAATTGCAAATCTCCATTTAGGATCATTTTTATGGGCACTTCTTCTTGTCAAGTAGTGTTTCATTTGAAAAGACTCCAGATGCACAATGAATCTCTCTAAGAGATCTGATAAAATTGCTTCAGAACAGGATGTTCTTTGCTGTGTTTCTCCTTCATAGTCTTTCACATATATTTATATCTTTAAGTCTTAATGATACTGTGAAAGACAGGCCTGAATACAGTTTTTTAAGGATTGGGTTGATTGGGGGGTGTGTATTGCGTTTTTTTTCCTTCTCTCTTTGAAAAGGAAATATTCAACCACTACAGATTGGAATTTAAACAGTGGAATTCTTCTCTATAAAATTTTCATAGATGCAAAATGCTGTAGGTTATTATTGCTAATCCTATGTGCATTACCTCAAGGCATAACCATTCTGAAATAGTTTATGATGCTCTTCTTCACAATGAAAAGTAGATGTGCAGTATTCTAGTAGCATAGAATATATCCACATTAATTTTATTGCTATTAAAAGTTATAAATGCTGAAGTCTGTTTAGGTGTAGGGGAAATCACTGTATTGGGTCAAAAATTAATTTCTCCCAAAGCTCTTTAGCCACCTGCCTTCACCCCACCTTTAACCCCAGCTGTTAGAATTTTCAAAATCTGTAGTATGTTTTATTCAGCCTAAAATGAATTGTGAGGATTTAATACTATACATTCTTTATGCTTACATTAATTTTAAAATAATGAAATAATTTTATTTGAATAGTTCCATTAAGACGACTTCTGTAGAAGAAAAAGTAAACTTTCTTTAGTAGTTATAATTGTGGAGGGAAAAAAGCATGGCATCAGAAAGCATATGAAGATAGGGAAGTCTTATCATGGGCTGTGGTTACTCAGAGCAGTATTGCCTTCCCACACAAAGAACAGATTGTGGTTTAACTCTTTCCATGGCCTAGTTTTATGTGCCAGTATAGTATCAGAATTGTTCAAATCTGTGCTGGAAACTACTGATCAGTTTAATTGTTGCCTTTGTGGGTCTTTGTCAAGCATCATACTGTAATGCAATTGTTTATGTCCTGAAATATCTTCCTATATTGTTGCTCCTTTTTTTTTTTTCCTTTTTTTTTTTCCTGTGAAGATAACATGATCATAAGTAAACTGCAACTTTTCTGTTGTTTTCTGTTTGATTTGAGGACGGTTAGGGAAGAGAGGTAACTAGATCTAATGGGCATTTTTTTTACCATTCAGGAAATTTTGAAGTTTGTTTGAAATTAGAAGATTTAGACATGAAAATCTTGGCCTGAAGCTTCTACAATGGCAGTCTGCACTCTATAATTGAGATCATTAGTTATACTTTCATCATTTTTACCTAATGGAGTTAATCAGCCTATTGATTAAACATAATTCATTCCTTGTCTAGCAGCATAGCTAAAATAGTAGTTTGTTAATTGTATTCTTGAATATAATTGTATAAAAAAGGTTCAGTTTTAGTTTGATTGCACTCTGCCACTCAGTATGATGAGCAATCTGCATGGTATTTAAAACAAAATATGCCTGCACACAGGAAGAAAGATATCTTCCCTAAAGTCTCCTGTCCAAACCGAAATGCAATAATGTTTGATAAGCAGATTTCACTGTTTGAAACAGCAGATTTGTTCATGAAAAAGGAGTTTTTGGGAAAGGTCTATTTAGATAGTAACGTGAATGTGTAGGATGGTACTTTAAGCAGACAAACCAAATTAATTTAATTGCTATAGGATGTACTTGTAGACAACAACTTAGAATTACCTCTTTAATACAATCCATATTGCTGCTAGACAGAAGATAAGAACTTGCAGGTGAAGCCAGATGACAGAAAGGGATATTTTGAAACTCTAGATAAATTGCATGGATTTTGCAAAAGCAGCATTTGACCAGCGGTGGACTCGTAATGTCTCTTTGCCACAGCATGCAGAAACAAAAAGAATGCAAAGTTTGTGCCAAGTTGCCATTTTTCATTGTACACCTCAGATTGATTTTTAAGGGGTTTAGAATAATTGCCACACTCATGTGATCAGTTAACAAATTAACTGACTCTGTGGGGCTTCGAAACCCACAGTGGAGCTGCCGGAAGGACATAAATGTAATTTTTGTTCTCACCTTCATAAACTCTTATTTTACAGAGTTTGGGGGTGGTGGGAGGGAAGCCCAAAGAGCTGAAAGTACAGAAGCTTCTGTTCAGGATTTGTGTATGACATGTTGTGTCTTTTGCCCGCTTTCCCTTACTGTATACTGGTTTCTCTAGTTACCACCACTGGAATGGTGCTGTTTCAGTGTTGGAATGTTGGACGTTTGATAAGAAAATGGATCAAGTTTAATGGCGCATGCTCTTTGTGCCACCAGCAGTCTCTTGCTGAGAGCATGCTCCAAAAGCGGGAACTGTGTGGCATTACACTGAGCATGTATATGCTTTGTGTTTCTGTGCCACAGAGAAGAGAAATGAACTGTGCCATTCGCCTCAGCCTTCTGAACGTTTCTGCTCAGATTTTTTAAAACTGTATAGTGTCCTCTTTGTGCAATGGTACTTTTCTTGATGTTAGCTGTTCACTCAGATATTTAAATGTTAGGAACAAAACATCTTGGTAGCATCTCTTTTAAATTATGTTGTCTCTGCAGCATTGTGGGATGAAGTGAGGGAAGGCATACAAAATAAAATCTTCACATGGTTCTTTCAAGGAATGAAATATGGGGAAAATGCGATTCTCTGTGCACTTTTTTGTCTGGTGCCCGATAACAGTAATAATTTCATCAAAGGTGTTATGCAGAAATTTGTGTAAATTTTAAGTGTTTATTCTCTTCTCCTTGTATTTCACTTTTAGATTTTCAATAACCTTTTGCGATACTGCTTTGATTATGAGAACTTGCTGACTTTGAGTTTTCTTGCTCTCTTCTTTTTTCTCCTCCACTTCTTTCCGCAGGATGAATTTCACCCGTTCATTGAGGCACTTCTTCCACATGTCCGTGCAATTGCCTATACTTGGTTCAACCTTCAGGCTCGAAAACGCAAGTACTTTAAAAAACATGAGAAACGAATGTCAAAGGATGAGGAAAGAGCAGTCAAGGATGAGCTACTTAGTGAAAAGCCTGAAATTAAACAGAAGTGGGCATCCAGGCTCCTGGCCAAGCTGCGCAAAGATATTCGCCAAGAGTTCCGGGAGGATTTTGTGCTCACGGTGACTGGGAAGAAGCACCCATGCTGTGTATTGTCCAATCCTGACCAGAAGGGCAAGATTAGGAGAATCGACTGCCTGCGGCAGGCTGACAAAGTCTGGCGTCTGGATCTAGTCATGGTGATCCTGTTCAAAGGCATCCCCTTGGAAAGTACGGATGGAGAACGTCTCATGAAATCCCCACATTGCACAAATCCAGCACTTTGCGTCCAGCCACATCACATAACAGTATCAGTCAAGGAGCTTGATTTGTTTTTGGCATACTACGTGCAGGAGCAAGGTAGGAAGCAGATTGTCATGTTTCTATGTTACTATGTCAAACTCTGATTCCAAGTAGCCCTGTTTCCCCTGTGGGCTGGCTTCCAGTGAAACATTATTCTGTGGTCTATAGACATAATGTGGGTACATATCCATTTGTAAATCAGCATGTATCCGTATTTAGTTAAACACACACGTATTCGTACAGACCTGTGTAAATGACATGCATATTTGACATACATGCCTCTTTCTCTTTCGAGAGAGACACATACCAAGGCAGTACTTTCATTCTGCTGAAGTTGCCTTTTTCTGGTCAAAAAGTGGCAATATATAGTCATGACCTCAGAAAACATTCTTCTTGCTTTCAAGATGCTTTTTTTAAAAAGAAAGAACCCACCCCAGTACTGTTAGTAACAGATTCAGGTATGTGTAATTGCACTGTCACAAGAAATACTACAAGTATTTATTATTGCTTTGCAGTTACAAATAATCAAGAAGTCATCCTTAAACTGATGAATCTGCTATCATCACATTGAAGAGCAATTATAGACTTTCTCATGCCTGTAAAACAAAACTTGAAAAAACTTTAGCACCGATATGCTTTTTAAAAATACCAAATAGAATCAGAATTACAGCATACAACATGTAACGTTTTATTCATATTTTACATCACTAGCTCATCTTACCAAGCTAATCTTTAAAACAGATATCAAAGTAATAATATTTCGAGACAATTTTCTATGAAGAGTATATTTTCGTAATCACACTCATATACTTAATTTTATTTGGCAGGTAATTGAAATGTGGAAAATTGGAGGAGCACTATGGAAAGCTTCTTAAACTT
>NW_008670288.1:72377-82386 GCF_000695815.1 Acanthisitta chloris | reverse complement strand
ATAATCATGTATTAGGGGGAAAAAACTACTAGTCATATTGCATATTCAATAACAAAACTTATAGGCAGGTTCCCTAAAATTCCAAGTGGCTATAAGTAGATATAGGTGGCGGGTTTTTTTCTCCATTACTAAGCCTTCTGAAATGCTTTTTCTCTGTGAGGGGTATTTCTGGTTTTTTTTCCCCTGGTGATTATACCATCCTTTAGGTGTCTGTGTTTTGCTGAGTGATCAGCAGTAACAAAGCATTTCTTTTTTAGCCGCAGACCTCAACTAGGGAAAGTTTGACTGTCTGCAGATGGTGGACCATTTCACAACTTGGCCTGGTAGTAGGCTGAAATGGCCTGCAGAAGGGCAGATGGCAGGCTGTTATCTGATGCCTGATAAATAACTGCAGGATTTAACTGGAAAACAAATGGAATTGATTTTGTTAGTAACAAAAAAGTAAAATTGCACGTCTTCATTTGGTGGGTACTCGTTCTTTAAAAGAACAGATACACCACACGATCTTTTTGTTTTAAGTGAATTTCTTTTTCAACATTTGCTCATGCAAGTGAAGCACTGTTTATTTGAATGTATAAATCAGGTTCCTTTTGTTGGATTACTTGTGATTAGAAAAAAGTGGTGCTTTTTTTCCCCTACTTCTATTTTGTATGATTTTTTTCCTCTACACAGCAGTAGACACATTTAGATGTTTTACAGTGACTTTGAGTAGCTGCAGAGTCTGCTAAATTGGATCTCAAATAACGTAGGAAGAAAGATTTATTTGATAGCATTAAACAAAATTGCGTAATTATGAATAATTTCAACCCTTAAACTCCTTTTGTGAAAAAATTTCAAATTATATTTTGCATGCAGATAGTGTAAGACATAGCTTACTGATTAATTCTATGGATTTACCTGTCTCTGAAAGTCAAAACTACAAAGGGAGGCAAAACAGTTTAAGTAGCTCTTGAGCTGAAGAAGCTGGGGTCAGAGTACTCTTACACACTGTCGACTTATAAGTTGTTGGAAGCCAGTAACTTGAAGTGGGAGAAGGAATTGCAGAGCATAACTGATTTTGTTGATTTAAATGGATTGAGAATATGAGTTTATTTAAAACACTTGTCTAATCAGAAATGAGTAAGATAAGCATGCTGTGATATTATAACTTTCAAAGTTACACGAGACTACTGTGAGAATATACTGGAAGATGAACCTGCCTAATTTCTATATACCAAGTCACTCTTGGTAGACCCTTTTGTTTATTGTAAACTGCATCTATTTTGTATCTCTCTTGCTGCTTCATAGTAAATCTTCCAATAACATCTGTTGGTTCTCATCTTGAAGAAGTCATTACAAGTTATCTATGGGGTTTTTTTTCCGTTTTATCAAAATTTGATTCTCTATACTCATTGAAAACAGGTTAATTGTGGCACTTTGTAGTGCACTTGATTAAGAGCGCCAGGCTTTGTGAAAGATAAGCATGAAGTCAACCAAAATGCTGCATTATACATATGGTGTTTTGCTTTTTATTTATCTTTCAGAACATATAAACACGCCTAATAGTATAATTTAAAAACTAAGAGGAGACATAGAAACAATTAAATCCCTGAACAAAATATGAAGGAATTAGCACATAAAATGAATAAAGGGGCCAAGTAGTTCTCTTTTTTTGTTGCTTTAAAAAAGATTAGGAGAAAAAAGAGGAGGAAGGATAGTTCGAGTGCCAGTGATGGTTGCCAGTGGCACCAGGATTGGCATCAGACCTTCTTTGTTTAGCCTAGGATGTCTGTGATTTGTTGGTTGGCATCCGCATTGCAGTGCAGAGTAATGTTACAATATATTGACAATTTCCAGATCTAAAAGTGTCAATAATCTTTTCAGTTCTTAACAAAAAGAGCTTCTACTCCCATGTGTGACTTGAAAGAAGAAATCAGGGCCAGTCTATGAAGTTCAGTCATTGACCAACTTCCTTTGGTTCTACTTTTCTCTCATCTCAAAATTCAGCATCTTTTTTCCCCCTCTATTCTGTTTCTACTATCCTCTTGTGCTTTAAGGTCTTACAAAAAAAAAAAAAAAAGAAAAAGAGGATTGACATAGATTTCAATGCTGCTCCTTTGACTGAAATGGAGGAAGAAAATGGGAAGTATACACTGTGATCAATGTCTGACATCAAAATAATCCAAATCATAACACACTTCTGTGAGGCTCTGCTTATTGTGTGTATCAGGTGTGTGTGTGTGTCCCACACAGAGCTTTTATAAAGCCCAAACTTGAAAATGGCATGAACATTGTTCCTATTGATAGAAGTGCTTTTTTTTTTTTTTCTTCCCTGTCAGGCATTAGAGCATGTCTATCGTTTGGTATGAAATGCATCTCAGTCCATAAAATTATTTGATGGTATTCAATTCAGCGCAGCGCTTATGCTGTGTTCCCGTTGCTACAAGAACCGCCATTTTGTTTGTCGAGTGCCAGGAGAGGGGAAAAAAAAGGCAGACAATGTGCTTGATGCCAATAATGGTTGCCAGTGGCACCGAGGTTGGCATCAGACCCTCTTTGTCTAGTTGCTGAATGCCTTTGATTCGTTGGTTGGCATCCGCATTGCAGTGGGCACATTGGAAAGTTTTTGACAATCAGTGAATGAAAGCTGCAGTACTTGTTTGCTGCAACAGAATCCAGATAATATAAATCCCTTCTCCTGATAGATGTTTTACTTACTCTTACAGTGGCTAATTAAGAAAAAAAATTAAAAATTGTGTTGCTTTTTTCCCCCTAAAACATAAAATATCCATAGCAATGTGCCTCATCTGCAGAATTCCTAATTCCCTGATCATCTGTGCTGCTTTTATTTTTTTTTGTCTTCAGCATAAAGAGAACTTGAATAAAATAAACTTGATGTTAGGTATTTCAGCATATACTGAATGAAGCACAGCAGACCTTGAGAAATCCTTTGGGAGTTTAAAGGACTGAAGCAATGGTACATGTAAATGCTAACATTTGTAAGTGTTTTTAGTGCGTGTGCCTCTCAGAGTGCAATTCTCTGATCAGTCATGTTACTGTTTACACTCTCTTTTGTCCTTATGTAAGGGTGATATAATTGGGGGAGCCCACATTCCCAGCTGTTAATAAACTCTGGGGTTGAGGAAGGAGAGGATCTTTTAAACTATCCAAGGAGGGGAGCAGAAAACAGACACAGATGTCCTTAGTCCTACACTGTTCAGGCACTCTTGGGTTTTTTAACTTCTTAAACCATCAAGATGCTGCCACAGCTCCAGCTGAATGACTTTGTTACCAGGAAATTGGCAAAAAGAATAAGTAATTTCTGTTGGAAGTTTCCTAGATAGTTAGCATTAATATTACTTTCCGGTTAACTGCTATTATCTCATTAATTAATAAGAAGGATTAGCAGCTCTACCCAAAGGGCTGCACAGAAGGAAGCCTGGCCTACGTGAGTCCCTGAGCCGCCAGACTGTGTCCTGTCTCTTGGGGATTGGAGGGGGGGGTGGGCCAGGAAAAAGAGAGAAAGCAAGAGAAAGGGGTTGAGAGAAGAGCGAGGGCACCGGCCAGCCAAGGGGAGAACTTTCTGTGCAGGACTCTCCTGCTGTGTTGCCCCTGCTGCCACTGGGAGGTTGTCGGGTGCCTGGTGTGGGGATGGCTTTGCCCTAGCCCTGCTGCCTGTCCACTCCCCACAATAGGCTGTACCCTGCTTTTGGTGTCATGCTCTGCACTTGTAAAAAAACACGTTTGCAGATAACCTCAGCTGGGGCACAGGGTGCCGCAGCCGCACTGATTTGAAACTGTTTTGCCCTAGCGTAATGCCAGCAAACCAACAATCCCTAACCAAGCAGGGACATCGCATTTGCCACACAGTCCTGGCAACATGTGCACCCTCTCTCACTTGAAAAACATGCCCTCCTTCCAGAGGGAAATGTAATTTTTTTGAACATGATGCATCTGAATTGCAGGAGTGGGTGGGTTTATCAATGGCTTGTTCTTTTTGTAAGGATTTTTGAGTTTTGCGAATTTATTTTCATAGGCAGCTCAAATTTCGAAACAAGTTTGTAGAGCAGTTCTCATTTTGTACTTGAGTTTTCGTTTAGCAAGTACCGAAAATTTATGATGTAGTGCATTTCTTGTGTGCACTGATGTTTCCACATACAATTAACAAAAAAATAATGGACTTAGAGAATCAATCAATCCGTTGAACTGCAGATTGTTCCTACTTCTGTTAACTTAATGACTTGCCTCCTTCTGAATACTTTACCTGGGAACACACAGTAGAACATTTCAGCTGTTTTGCAGAAGGATACGTCAGGGTACAAAGTGATTTGTTGGAGTTTACACAGCAAATTGTGAGTTACAGCGGGAACAACAGGAAATAGAGCTTATTACTGCTGGTACCTACAGGCATCTAGGTGCTCTAGGACCTTGTTACTTTCACAGTGAAATGGCATGTGGATCTCCTGTGCTAAATCTCAATTTTGAATTGGAAAGCCAGTGCGAAAAATGAAGTATGAGCTTTTATTTTACCTGCTCTTGTATGAGAAGAGCTATTTGTAGTTTAAAACTATGATAGGGAATAATAAACCTTTTGAAAACTGAATTACTCTGGGCAATTCCAGTCTACCGAGGCATGTGGAAAATGTAAATTTAAGAAACCCTGTGTCAACTGAAAAAGACACAGCATTGATTTATTTATTAGTTTTCTAATGTAAAATTTTGGATACTTATTTTGTCGACCGCCTCTGTTGTGCTGAAAATTACAGGCAAGAAAGACATTTTTCATTAGGAGATGGAGGTTAATTTGGTGTATATATGGGTGTAATAATGTTTTTCAATTGATTATTATGGATACTTTGTTTATGAATACGTAAGATATTGAAACATTTTAAAAGGTCACTTATCAGTTTTCATTTTTCAGAATGTTTATGTGTGAACTGACATTCAGATAGTAAATCTGAAGAGTTAAAAATGTTTATTTTTTTGTTTATAATTTTTTTTCCTTTAGAGCAGGGTTGCGGGTCATATGACAGGTTCATGAGAAAGGAAAAGGAATTTTCCATATTTTATTTTACTTTTGCCAACAAGAATTAAATATATATACATTCTAGGAAGGAACATTTACCTCATTCTGGTTTTTCTTACCCGATATACAAAAAGAGTAATTTTCACAGGGTTAAATAACATTGATTGTGTTCAAGACAAAAGACTTATGCTTAAATATGTTCTGTGCAACTAGTAGAAAATTTACAGGTCAGTGTTAATTTATGAATGACATTTAGATTGATAGCAAGAAGATATAAAGGAAATACTAGAAATGAAACAGAAGATTCTTACTCCGTGGTAGTTTCAGACAGAAAAACAATACTGCGAATGAAAGGAATGCTTCTAAACTATAAATGAGGCCACTAATTCTTCAAGGAGATATTTCAAATAAAAGCAGAGATTTATGTTTTAAATTACATACAAATTTTCATGCATATTGAATTCACTGTAACTGTGAAAACTTCATTAAAATAATTAAACAATAAATGCCACGGCAGGTTGGATTTAAAAGTTAATTGCGTGAGATTGTTGTCAAATCCACTTCTTTTTAGCTTTCCCTTCTTCCCCTCTTTTCCTCCTCATCTCCTCCCTGCTGCTAGTATAGTAACATAGTCATGTCAAGGACAGGTGGCTCTCCAAAACTCTGGTCCTTGGAGCAGCATATCATAAGGCCGAACACAGTAATTCAAGAGGCTTCCTAAAGCGTTATGTTCCAGTCTCAGCAGCAAGGTGAAATGTTTCTTTGCTATAATTGCTCAGGTTGGGATGATCTTGAGATCAAGTTAAACGGCTAACTTAGCTGAATAGCGTTGCTCCTTCCATTGTGGGGTGGAGAAAAAAATCCCTTATCTAGAGTCACTTTTCAGATACTAAGTGATTGTGAAAAGAGAATAAAGTCTGTGTGATTAGCCAGTTTGTTTGACAGATGTCAAACAAGATGTCATTTGTTATAGGGAGGTTTAATCATTTTACACTGTCTCTCTTTATATTTTTGTATTTTTAAACTCTGGTGGAATTTTTAGAAGCAGTTGCTAAAAAACTCATTTAGGGCAGTGGAGCTTGGATTAGAAGAGGTTTGAAAGGCTCAGAAAGCTAGTAAAGGGGAAGTAAATCTTAGATTATTAGGTTTGTCCCAGAGAAAAGAGAGTTGGCTTGGATGTGTAGGTTGCAGTGTCTGGGAGCAGTGAGTTGTGTGTGAAGCTGGGAACATTCTTCTAGCACAGCTGTTTATACCGACACCCCTCCACTACAAAAATCTTACTTACACTCACCCCTCACCAAGCTCTCCTTCAAGAGAACTTCTTTCCTTTTCTGAAGTATATTGTGCTTTTTTTGATTTTAAATAAATGTATTTCTTTACCTGTTTCTTAGGAATGTCATTATTGGCATATGACTTTTGTTCTAGCCTTTTTTTTTTTTTTTCCCCAGAAAACGTGGTGGGAGATGTGCACTTCAGACTTGGCTTTTGGTGGGGATTTTGAGGAAGGGCTGATAGTCTAAAGTGTGTTTATCAATAACAGGGTTTCAAATGTTTTTAGCTAGCCTGAGGACCAGAGCTTTTACCTTCATACCCTATGGCTCCTGTGTGTTACATCCCTCTTACTCCTTGACTGCTCTTTCAGGTCAAAAAGGTCACTTAATTTTATAGGGACCTTAGATTTGCTGTAACATTAATTTGCTCCTAACTGCTTAGTGTTCAGGAACTTTTAAACTACCTTTTTTTAATTTCATTATTTTTTTTTACTGAGCTCTAAGAAATAGACTTGAAATAAGGAGGAGTTGCTCTGATGTGACACTGGGGAAGGCATGGTATGAAAGCTTAGCTAAAACCCATTCAGTCAATAACTGTGCTTTTCCATCGGATAAGCTTTGTGCATTTTAACAGTAACTGCTTATGTCCAGAGCAGAAGAGACATGCTATGTTTTCCAGGGTCCTTCTGTAAGGGTTCCTTCACGAAAGGCATCTCTATGGCATTAAGTGGGCATTTAATCATGTCCCCCGTGAAAAAATACATACAGAAATCACACAAAAATGTTCCCATTTTCTTCCTTGGAGAGTAAACAGTAAAGCCAAATGCAGAAACAAACAGTTAGTGAACTCTGAGAAACTTGTCATGTCTGTTGAGAAGTTAGGAAAAAAGGTTTGTGATCTTTGTTTGATGCAACTGATATGCACGAGTAAGTATATTCTATATTATTTTCATTTTTTTGACAATTGACAATTTTGAACACTTATGTCTTGAATATTATTTATGTATTTGACTTCCCGATTGTCAAGCTATATTAACCTGAATTACTATACAAGTTTTCATAAAGGATGACTTTAAAGAAGTTGAAGATAGACTTATCAACTATTTATCTTAGATCTAGCACTGTATTTTAATTTTCAGTAAATTATCTTGCCTTATCCTTCACAATCTATGTTTTGAGATGCTATAAGACTTACACATTTTTCTTTAAAATAGAAACAAATAAATGTGCATGTTAGAATCCAGTAACTACAAAAGCTATGCATTTATAAATTAAATGTAATTAAAATATTCACAGAGTATGTATTTCTTGCCTGTGAATTACATTGGCCTAAAATGGCAAATAATTTTCAGCCTTTATTGATGAAGCGACTAACAGGGAAATGCTTAGAAGATTATTATAGATGTGCCTTGTGTCTGAGAGACAGCAAGTATATTTACTGCAGCAGCAGTTTTCCATTGCATGAGTAATGCCATTGAAAATGATACCAAACTTCTTGAAGGGATGACTACACTCTAGTGTCCCTGATTTTAAAGTGTGAAAACTGCTAGTTAAGACAATTTGTATTTTGTTATTCTGACATCTGCAGTTTCTGGATGGATTACCTTAAATTTGTTCTGCTGTGTTAAAAGATGTGTTTTACAAGGCTTGGCCTCAACTCCTGGCCTTAGTGTTAAGAACCCTGCTATGTGATGCATCGTGTCTTGTTAGGTTTAATTGACCAAAGCTGATTTGTTAAAACAATTCGTTTGTGCTGTAACTCATGCCCAGGCCAAGTTGCTACCTGAATCTCTTGACCTTGACTTGTCTGGGTCATGAAATGTCTGTGAACTTCTTGACCTCTCCATTGTTCAGCAGCCGCACCACTTCCTCTGGTTCTTTGTGGTAATTGCTGACAAGAAGACTTTGGCCCCAAATTTACACCCCAGTGGGTTTTGTGGTGTCCGTCCAGAGCAGCCATGTCCTCCTTAGGATGTGCTTCTCATGTCACCACCTTTTGTCTGTTGACAATGATAGGGACAAACTGACTGCCCTCCTTAGTGGAAGAAGAGGTGACAGGGGGATTTCTACATGCTGGGGGAAAGGTCTCTCAGGCTACTGTGCATTTATGTTCTGCTAGGGTGCATGAGATTGCTACATTTGTCAAGGGCAAATGCCGTGAGTCTTAGTCAATCCCATTTCACTGTGAGCTTTGTTTGAGTGGGATGTGCTGGGAAGAAGGTTCTGCTTTGAAAATATTTTGTGATGAAAATCTAATGTGTATGTACACCACTTCAATTTTTAGGAACAAAGAGTGATCTAAATAATTTCTTGGCATGAAATGGAGAAGTGTTTCATATCAATGTCATAAGTGGCTATTAATTTCTTTAGTACCAAAACATTGATTTCTAAAAGACCCAGATTGTATTCAAGAGCAGTCATGGTCTGTAAAGCAAAGGACTTTACACACTAGTGTGCAGTATCTAGGCTTATTAAAAGGAAAGAAAGAATGATATTTGTCTTATGCTTGCTGGTTTTTTTTTTTTTTTGTTTTGTGAAATGCATTATTTCTAGGGGAAGCTACTCATCCTTAAGAATTCCTCTTGGTGTGTGTGGGGGTGCAGTTGGACCTGTATCCCAACAGACTGTCATATCCCTCATGCTAAGGTCAGCTTCTTGATGTAGGCTTTGTGCTTCCTGTAATTACCTACAATTTGACTGTTAGGACGGTTTAGTTTTTTGAGGTGGGTATTATGTCTGATCATCTGCTGCATTGTGCCACTGTCTTAGGAAGTAGTGCCTTTTGAAATCAGTGACTGCATCTGTTTGAAAAGCTGGTGGCATGATACAACCTTGCTGTGTTAAGAAAGCTTATAGAGAAGTACTGGTGCCATGATAAAACAAATAAACTTGTAATCCAGTGGTCATCAGATAATTGGTATATTCTTATTTTAAGGTCTTATCCCTAAACCTTGCTCACATGAATAGATTCATCCAACCAAACTGCCATAATGTAAAACCTATATTCTTTTACAGCGTTATGCACTGACTTTTGCCATGTATGATCAGGTTTATATTTCCACAGTCCACCTGATTTCTTTGTAAACTTATTTAAAAAAAAATCAGATTGTATGTTTACATACAGTATATTCATGCACTTGCAAATGACCAAACCTTTCCTTTTCATGTGAAACTCTGCAATCTAGGTGTGATTTCTAATTGCAGTTATATAATTCCTCTGAAGGAAGAGGGTGGGAATGCTGATGCAAGGAGCTTGAATGCTGTCACTGTGATGACACTGTAAAGTATGACTCAAATGTTTAGATACAAGGAATTAAAAATCCTTGTCCAGGTCCCTAGCCCTGCTGTAGCTCCCCAGGTGACTGCAGATGGGTTGACTAATCTTTGTGCCTCTGATCCCAGGGAGAGAGAGTACCACTTGCTTTGGCGGTGCCCCAGTGAGGGTTGTGAAATACTGAGATATATACTGGCTGAAAAGTTCACCGTTCCTGTATTTCACTGCAAGCAAAACCTGTGTGCTGTTGCCCAGCCCCCAAGTGGGCTTTGCATTGTAAAGAAATGTTGTACCCGGTTTTCTCATGCCCAGACGGAAGAAACTTGCCCAAGCAGGGAGGACCAGCACAAAGCATTCCTTCACTGTAAGCCCTGCGGTGGTACCGCTCTGTGGGGGAGGGCATCAGAGAGAAACAGTGCAGCAGAGTTGGCCCATTGCAGGAGACCAGGTCTGTGGTGG
>NW_008670288.1:38184-72346 GCF_000695815.1 Acanthisitta chloris | reverse complement strand
GGGCAGGGCTGGCCCTTGAGGATGGAACATGGCACAGGAGCTTTGGTGGCTCTGGGAGTTCTTTGAGTTTCCTTGCCCTGTGACAGTGAAGGAAAAAAATGCTTTAGACAAAAAGATTAAAAAAACACTCATAATGGGCAATTGCATATATATTAATCCATGTTCAATCACAGGAGAGGCATCTGCAGTGCCTGCAGGGGTGGCCTTTGGGCTTGATCTGGCTCCTTGTCCTTCTCTCCACTCTAATTACAGGTTTTCAGTAGGTCAGTAGCTCAGACTAGAGTTCCCTGAAGTCCCTGCAGTGTGGGCCTATGCACGGGATGGGTGGTCAGGAGTTTGGTGAGGTGTGAGATGAAACCCAAGCTAATGTGACAATTGGCCTGTGTCTAGAATATGTTGGCCATCCTGTTTCACCTCGCAGACATGGGCAGATCTATATGGTTTGTGAGGCAGCTCAGAGATCATTGATTTGTAAGGGCTTAGTCCAAGGTCTTGTCTTAGAGGGCCTACCTTACCCTGAAGCCCCCACTGATTGCACTGAAACACTCCTAAATGGATCTAATGTGCCATCCACTCCTTAAGTCATTGCTTTCCTCATTCCTTGCTTTATGATGATGTTTCAGGGCTGGTAATGAGCCAGCCATAACAACACCTACAAAATTACTGTGTCTACTTCTCAGAGTGGGAAGTGACAGTATTTTGTAAAAATGAAAAGAAGTTTGTCTGTGAACTTTGCCCAGCCAATACTGAAACAGTGCAGGTCACAGTGAACCAAGGGTTACCATCAAAAAATTATTTTATTGTTTATCTTCCAGTTAAAGAATAACCAGCTTGTGCAGAAAGGAGAATTGGAAAATTGATTGGACTGTCTAGATTCAGACAAATAATTTAAACTATATCAAGTTGTGATTTTACCATATACACACTTCCAGGTGAGTTCACTGCCTGCAGTTCAGTCATCTACAAAGGCTTACATTGTAGGAGTCATGGACTTCCTTGGTTTTATTAAACCTAAGGGAATTTATTTTTTTAAAGCTAAGTGTAGTTATTTTAACTGGCTTAATTATTGCCCTTTTTTTTTGTTTGTTTTTTTTGTTAAGGAAGCATTTCACATTGTTACATAGAGCATAAGAATTTATTTTTTTGCATTTCAATTATAGTGAGGACTGCTATATACTTCAAAACATGCTAGACTTGAAATGTCATATACAAATACAGTGTGTGTATGCAGTCCTCCTTAGCCTTTCATGTATTTTTTCAATATACTGCTGATATAACTTGAATATTCTGGGACTAGAAGTATAGTTGTCCTGTAATGATTTCTGTTCTATTTACAACCTCCAAATAAAGGAAAAGCTGCTTATAGTAAAATGAGGATCACTGGTCTTTCAGTAATTAAATAGACTTGTTATACTGCATTAATCCTTTTTGGAACATTTGGAATGACTTCTTAGCACTCACAAATACAGCATTAGGGCCAGCAATTAATCTGTTGTTTGTCCTTCAATATTTGTGTGATGTAAAGAATGTACATTCAAAGATGTATTTCAGGTTTAGGACTAGGATCATCATAGAGTTAAATAATGATATTGACTGTTCAGTAGTGTAAACCAAGACCTAGAATGAAGTTGCAAAAGCTGTTGGAAGGACTCATACTCTACTAATTGCATCCAACTGAAAGGACTAAAAATGGTGTTCAATGCTGTCTAGTTTTGTTTGCTGTATTTACATGAGAAAAAAAGTGTGAATTATTTGGTGGTAGTCAGAAACTTTATAGATTTCTGATTAACATTCTTCAGAGGTAGGTCAAGAAGTAAAGACTCTACATTTCATCAGTAAAGACTGTGCTCAAGAAAAACTCTGTATTTTTCTAGTGATGAGGGCAGTGTTATTTTTATCAAGGGCAGGTTTGGGGAGAATCTACCAAAATGATACACCTAACCTTGATCAAGTTTCTAGCAGAGCGGTGCTTTGGGTGATGTTTTGTTGCTTTTTGTAATCTCAGGGTTCAAATTATGCTAATGCCGTAGTCAAATTTCCTCCTTTTCTGAGCTTTGACTTCACAAACAATAATCAACTAAAATCACCCAAACTTTCTTTCAGACTTTTGTAGTTTTGTAATTGCTTTTCTGGACATACCCTTCCTAGTTTACTTTGATCAGAAGGCCATACTAATTGTCTTGGTGCTGTGTTGGAGTCCTGTGCTGTTCTTCTGCATCGTTCAGCTGTAATTTACATGAAGCACGGTACAGAGCATTAGCTTCTGAGCCTAGGTTAAATCAGCAGAAGAGTCTTATGTTCCTGTGGTATATAGTCTTAGAACACCTTATCCTATTGCACGAAGATAAAAGTGTTTTAAATATAGTCCAGCCAGTTTGACCTTGTCAGAATTCAAGTCATATTAATGGTAACTTGGGCTTGCTGACGTGTTTCACAGTAGGATGAACATTAACACAGAACTCCCTATTCCATCTGGTGAGGAACCTACAGATAGTGCTATACATAGATCTTTTTCTTAAATTCTGTAATACAGTATAATGAAATATTCTGTATTCTCTGTGCTCTTGACACTTCTCTTGCTATTGATAGGCACCCCGTATCTGAGACCAACAAATGCAGTTAAGAAGAGATGCTATAAAGCAGCAATATTAGATCATGTAGATATGTCTGCTGAATAGTAATAGTTATGGGTTGTATTTTGGAAAAAAGTGATTAGTGACAGTTTTGTTGTAGCAAATGTGTTTATGAAGTCCCTGGCTTTCACTGTATATGCCCTGGAAACAAGTGTCAAAATGAACAGAACAGAATTTAATGATTAATCTACACACTGCATATAAGTTGCAAAAAGGCTCTGGAATTTTTAAATTTGATTCTGGTGAAGTTTGCCTACATGTTATAACAACACAGTGATAAGTAAAGATACCATGGTGAGGTCTGAGCAAGCTCATGTAGGTCCTGTAAACAGAAAAACTGCATTCACATGGCACTTCACATGCTTTTATGTACACTGCTCCTGTGGATGTTGTGGACTTCCTCTGGAAAAATATGGCCGTTGGAGTAACCATAGCAAATTAATTTGAACTTGTCTCTGTTACATGTGTGTTTTATTTTATGCTAATAATATATGCACATGAGTCTGTTGGTGTCCACTGATGTGGTGTTTGATATGCAGTTTCCTGTTTGAGTGAATGGTGTTGGTACACATTATAGTTATGTATATTATTGAAAAAGATGCCTTACTTAGGTTTCCAAGTCTGGTTTCTCTATCACTAGTAACACATGATCTGTTTGAAAGTGGCATGGAATCCTAGAATCAGGTTGAAAAATGCCTCTAAGATAACCAGGCCCAACCATTAACCCAGCACAGCCAAATCCATCACTAATCCCTAAGTACCACATTTACACATCTTTTAAATACCTCCAGGGATGGTGACTCAACCAATTCCCTGGGCATCCTGTCACAGTGCTTGACAACCCTTTTGGTGATATTTTGTTTTTCCTAATAGCCAATGTAAACTTCCCCTGGTGTAGCTTGAGGCCATTTCCTCTTGTCTTGCCACCTGTTACTTGGGAGAGACTGACCACCACATGGCTACGTCCTCCTTTCAGGTAGTCATAGAGAGCAATGAGGTCTCCCCTCAGTGTCCTCTTTTCCAGGCTAAACAACCCCAGTTCCCTCAGCATTTTCTCTAGACCCTTCACCAGCTCTATTGCCATTCTCTAGACTTGTTTCAGCACCTCAGTGTTTCCTGTAGTGAGGGGCCCAAAGCTGAACATAGAACTCAAGCTGAGGCCTAACCAGTGCCACTCTGGCATATTTCTTGTTGCTTGGGTGGCAGACAGCTGAGTGGCAGAGTAACTGCATCACTGGACACCAAAGATGATGAATAAATGTGCCAGCCAGATAGGATATCTTCCCAGAGTGTGTCTACAGAGACAGTTAACACTCATCAGCTTTTTTTTGAGTCTGTCACCATTTGAGCGCTTGATGGCTGTCAACTGCTTTTGCCTACTTGCCAATGGAAACTGCAGCAGTAACCCAACTCCTGCCACAACCTGTGGGGATGCAGGAAGTGTGTGAGATGAGAGAAGAAAGTGGATGTGGGGCTAGGGAGGAGTGGGCAGGGGCTGAGCAAAGAGTACCCAAGAGTGGATGTGAGGAGTGGGCAGTGGAGGATGCCATCTCCATTGCCAGTAGCACTAATTTTGAAACTCCTGCACTAGGCAAGTCTGTAGACTTCTGAATAGCAGTCTCTCTTCTTCTGTCTCCATGGTAACCCAAAGTTACCATATCCAAAATGTTTGTAGCTCTAAGTTTTGATGTTGGGAGAAGAAAATGTGAATATCCAATGCTGTGCTCCATTTAGGAAAAATAAGATAAACAAAGAAAGAAAATAATATTGATATATTTTTCCCCATTTCACCAGTTTTGTTAATGTGAGGGACATTCTTTTATTTTGTAGATTAATATGGATCTTGTCTGATGTCTTTGAACCTTGTTTGACTCAGGAGGGGTTATTTTACAGTAATTTGAAGTTCTAATGCTGAATTCATTTTGCAAGGACTGTGTTCAGCTTCATGCTGCTTTTGTAAAGGATGCTTGGCCTGTTCAGAAGCTATTCTGGTGCATTGGGTTCCCAGGCAACAAAACTAGAACACGTATGACTGAAGTACTGCAGACTCTCTAGACTGTAGACCTAATCCTGCAAATCCCTATTTACATAAATCCCACTGATTTCAAAGGGCCTGCACATGAGAAAGCAGGTTTTACAGGATCAGGCCATTCTTCCTAGAGACCAACATCTGTTGCACCAACTGTGATAATCTCATGACTGTTAAAGAAAACTCTGAGGAAACATTTTATCTAGGCTAAAAGAAAACAGCAAAATTGTAACACTGTTATCTGTTGCTATAAAGTGGATTATTACCAAAAGCAGCTCTCTGTGTACACTGTATCTCTCTTCCCTTCTGCATATTTTAATTTACTCTAGAAAAAAATGCTACATGTAGCTATGTGTTGTTACTGCTGTTCTACACCCATTTTGCATATAGTTTGTGTGCCAGACTGCAGATGTTAAGGTACTCTTAGGTACTCAAAGAGGTCTTTGACCTATAGGTTAACCTCTGTCGGTGTCTTAGTTTGGGAGCTCTTGAAAATAGAGAAAAAACTGTCTTCAGGAAAATTTTAAGATATTTTGGGTCTTGCAGTTCAAGTCTATGCTATGTTTTTCTTCTGACTGAATTAACTAAATTAGTACAGTTAGAGAGTCCACTTGACATTCACTGTGGAATGGTGCATGGCCAATTGGTAAGACTGCAAGGAATTAAGAAACAAGAGTGAAAGCAGATGGTGGTCATGTTGGGAAGAGTAAAGTTCCAGTTCCTTTGCTTTCCACTTCTCTCTAAGAACAGAGAACACTTGCATAGCTGTGGAAGCACTTGCTGCACTGGAGTTTAGTGGTTTTTGTGGCGTGTACATGGAGATCTGGTGTGAAAGGGTTAATGGGTTACTGCCTTACCTTGGTTGACACCCAGTTCCTGTGGGTCTGGTTTCATAACACACAGGAGTGTGTGGAGCCATGCTACTGGTGCCATTTGGTGTGTAGTCTTGCGATTTCGTATGTATGTTTGCTGCATTCCTTAGGCTGTGCAGCTGAATATGAGAGACGAGGTGTTATTCACTGTCCCTTGCAGAACAGAGGTTATAATAAAATATCTGTAGAAAATTAAAGAGAAAGAGCTTGGCAGCTCATTTGGGCCATTAATGTGTTGGGGGTGAAGACCTCTCTGAAGTCCAAAAGCAGTGGGAGTCTACATCAATGATGAAGTTCATGCACAGTAGTTCTGTCATCTCACCCATGTTTTAGATTCTTTGCACTTAAAATTTACAGTCAGTCTGCACATGGCAAGGACAATTGTCTGGCATTTCTATGAGCCAAATAATGGACAATAAGCTACTACTACTCATGTCATCAGATCAATGGAAAAAAATGGAGTAAGATGGCAAATATGCCTACAGTGCTAACTTGCTATCAGAAGCTGCAGGGTTGGTGGACAGAGGCATGTCATTCCTCTAGATGACTGCATAATCTTCTAAGTTTTCCTTATAATTTTGTATATTTCAGATGATTGCTCCTTCACCTCTCTGAAATTAGTAAAATAATGTTCAAAAACTAGCAGACAGGGCTTGAAGGACCCATGTTTTACCAATGTGCAAAATCTGGAATATAAATGAAACTTCTGTGCAATTCAACTTCAGAAAGTAGCATGTTCAACAGTGGTGCTTTTACTCACAAGCTGTAACTTTACAGCATCTTTGCTTCTCAGTGTCTTTTCTGGTTATTATGAGTCAAGTTTCCTTAAATGTGTGAGATTCATAACTAAGCAGACTTTTCATTAGGGGTAAAAATGCTTTCCTGTAGGTTTTTCTTCTATGTCACCTGTATCTCCACACTGTGGTTATCACAATTCCTCTGTTCCTGATTATAGGCCTACATTTTCCCTCATGTTCCAAGGTGTGTGTCACCTTATTATACTCTCAATGATTTATAGTAAGAGTTTAACTGTTCCACTTTACTTAGAAGTAATTGCTTCAGTGAAGCAGGCAATATGTTTCAGTGTGTATTTTCTAGGTTTTATATGAAATATCAGATCTATGCTAAATGTGCAACTTAAATATATTAGGCTTAAAAGAAGCAGAATGGAGAGGATCATCAACTGGAATTACAAAATGTAGGCCTCCAGGGAACAGGTCTTGAGGCTGAAGGCAAAATAATTTCCATGTTTATTTTCATAAATATTAATATAAGAGATTTTAGAAAAAAAGAGGACATGAAAAATCTCCATAAAGTTTATTTATATAGAAAAAAATTATCAGAGAATGCTTGTACTAATTTTCTATATTGAGACATTATCATTTTGGTTTGCTAGTAGCAAGTAGTTATTTCAGTCAGCAGAATATTTTTTTTTTAACTGCACAGAACAAGTATTCTCAAAATAGCAAGTGTATTAAGGTCAAGTTGCTGAATTGTGCACTATTCCACTTATCTCCCGTGTTGCAACTCCCAAGGAATACTATAAATTCTTTAGGGTCCAAATTTATATTTTGTTTGTGTTAGCTTAAATCCAAATATTGTGACAAACATTTGCAGTCCTTCTAAATTTTACTGGACTTTGTTGTTGTTGTGGTTGGAAACTTATTTGATATCTTAAACCAGTCCTTGCCAGAATTTACAAATACGTTACAGCAGATTGTGGCAGCTTGGGAAGAAACTGAAACTGTTTCTAAACAAGAAGGAAACTAATTAGTTTTGAAGAATAGTTCATTGTTTATTTTGAGAAGACTTGTAACGAGTGCTTTCCTTGTCACATTCTCCACAGTCTTCTATATTACAATCTTGTATCTCAGGAGAAGTAACGTTCTTCTTCATCAGAACCAATGTACCTCATTAAGGCATTAAGATAACAGGATCTCCTGTCATTCTGCTAGTTACAGGACTGCTGCTGAAGTGAACACCTTTGGAATGCAGAAAGAGTTTGGCATTGTTTGCCTTTTAAAATGCTGTCTCCGGACTAAGTGAAATGACAACTATTTATATAAACATGCTACTTTTCCTCCCTGCTTCTAGAAATGCTTTCACACAGTGTCTGAGAGGAGAAGGAATGCAGGTTTTTGGGATCCATGTCCTCCTGTGTCTCTGTTCAGCACCAAGCACAGCAGGATCTTCATCCCTGTTGAGGTTGTGGTGTATAGTGGTATTTCAAACATGTAGTGTGGAGTGTCTATGCTAAAGCAACACACAGCACAGTAGAGCTGCACTCCAACCTGCAGGCTGAGATTCTCAACACTTTCTTATTGCTAGATGAATCATTAAACTGATTGGGTCTGTTTATTTGTGATACTGTTCATTGTGATGCAGTATTCTGAACTCTCATTCTTTGAATAAGAAAATATTTTTTCACAAGTATGAAGATATTGGTACATTCTACGTCACATTCTTTATGGCACTTGCATATCTCATCTCTGGCAGTGAAATAAAAAGTCAGTGGAGAAATACCACTCTCATGCTTATAAATGCTTAGATTGTAAACATTTTTTTCCTCCTGATAGTTGTCAAAATACCTGTCAATAGAGGAAACCCTGGAAAGCAGCTAGAAAAACAGATTTCTGCTAATCAGTGAACACTTATATTTCCTAATTTTATAGTTGTTACAAAACCTCAATACAGCAAACCTGATAGAAGAAGTTGTAGATAAACACAATTATGCTTTCAAATTTGCTAAGAGAGAAATTAAATAGTTTTTGATTAAATTTTATGTTTTAAAAAAAATAAACTAAAAGATATGTATGAACTTAAAGGATGAGTTCATTTTACTGAGTTGGGCTGGGATTGCCTGGTACTCTTTGAGTGTTCAGTAGGTGGGGCGTATTCTTGTGATGCTGTTATTACTTTGATGCAAATAGGGTAATCTATAAAAGTCTCTAGGACCGCAGCACATGTTGCTATGAATTCTCTTTGGATCAATCATTCACTTAAATTTTATTCATAAATTCATAGTGTTTTAAAAATTGACAATATCTCCTCCATTTTCAAATTTCAAAACTCTTCAGACACAGATAACAATTTCTGGTTTTGACTGTCAGCTTGCATAAATGCATAGACATGAGAAGGAGTGTTTTTCAGTCTGTGGTGTACAGATTATTTGTTTAAGTAATCTGCTCCCCATCCATGGAATCATATTGAACAGCGTGTTAAATAGCCTCAAATTAAATGTTTAATTACAAAAGTTCATGGTGGTTTGTAAGAAATGGTAAAGATTATCCATATAGTGTTCATTGATAAAGTGTTCAGGTATCATGGACAGTTCTTCTGTAGGCAGTTCAAACTCTCTGTAGAAGAAGTTAAAAGAAATTACACAGTACAAGAATATATTTCTATCAGAAGACTTAAGCGGTTCATCTTGGAAACCACAAAAGAGTGACTCTGGCACAGCATTAAGCCAGATAATGGTATCAAATTAGGAAGTGTCTTACAGACTTCATGAGTTGAAGACATTTTTTCTTTGACACAAAGTAAATACTTGAACATGCGTGGCAGGTAGTATTCTCACATATTTGTTTAAAAGTGAGAAACTTGAGGCATCTAAGCAAGTCCAGATTTTTAAGAAGCCTCTGTTTTAGAATGTGAATGCATTTGTTCATGTGAATGGAATGAACCTTTGGCCTGCAGCAAATTAGGGTAAGCCATAAGTGACCTTGATGTGCTTTCTGGCATGGTCTTTATTATTGCTGTGGTTGGCTTTCCTTTTGGTGTTTTTTAGATTTTTTTTCTCTTTCACCTATATTGCCAAAACACGATTAATTGTAGTGTGTATGTTCAGTAATAGCAGTTTATCTCTGCATGGTTTACAGAGAGAGTTAGAAGCCAACAACTATAATTACATCCATGTTCATAGCTTAGCAGCAAGCTAGGAAAGTGAAGTTAAGGTATGCTGCTGATGCAGTACATCCAGTAAGAATTACAGAGTAAAATCATTGCTATACATTCTTTTGGTTTAATGATAATTGTTACATAAATTTGGGTTTGGGGGGTTTACCACTGTCTGTTGTGTTTATGTGACCACATAAATGGTGTTTAAGTTCTGTATTCTGTGAATATCTTTGTGCTGTATTTACTTACCACTTCTTCCTTCTGACTCAGCAAAATTGTAAATTACAGATAATAACTTTCTAAGGTAACCTGGCATTTCTGCTGTGTGGAACCAGTGCAGTTTTTACCACTAGTGGTGCAAGTATGTAAGCAAGGTTACAACATGTACATTAAAGTTCAACTGTGAAGTGCCATAGCCACTGTTCTCTAGTGGCTTGCTTGCTAACATTTGTTAAACATATTTAAATGAAGCAGCTGCCTGTAAGACTGAAATTGGTATAACTGAGACTAATATGCAACAGGTATTCTGTAATAATGGAAGTCTTAACACTTAGGGATTCAACTCAATTGCACAGATGCATTGACATGTATAATTATTTTTTCTTATTTAGCAGTTAAATTTTAATGCTCTGTGAGTATATCGAATGCAGTTTATTCACTGTGGTTCATGTTTTTTTTTCTTTTCTTCTTGCCATAATCATGCAACTATTTAAATATTATTTTCTTTCTGAGCCAGACTTGAATTCAACACAAGAAATATTTAATTTCCTGACCATCACCATTAGTTTTGTGTGGTACCATCACATTGGCATCCAGTTTTAGATGGGAACATGCAATTACATTTATAAGGATGTTTCTGGGTGCTGTTACAATGTGAGTGATAGCAGGATGTTTTTGTCACAACCTAATTCTCACACAAAGAAGTCTGAGCTCACCTTCTAGGGAAGCTCTTTGTGCTAAAGTGGTTTAAAGACTACTTATGTTAAGAAAATTGAAGCCAGATTAGGACATATTTATGTGGCATTTTGTGAGCAGGCCCAACAAACTTTCTCTACTCTTGAGCCAGCCAAGCACGTTGCAGCAACTACAAGGCACTCAGTTCTGGCCAGCTGGCTCATGGCACAGGCAAGACTTGCATTCCATTGCCTACAAAATACCATGTATATACATCCATACTTATAACAGCAATGTGAACAAGGGGAGTGGCCAACACTGACCTCTCAAGTAGCTGGTGTCCAGCTCGAATGACTGGGATGAGGCAGGCCATGTGTCAGGGGAGGGTGATGGTGATGGGAGTTACTTTTCAGATACAGCTTGTGTCTTCTAGCAGGCTCCCTTTGAAGTACCCAGCTGCCACTTAGCGATGTAGCCCACCCTTGTAACATGACCTAGCACAGCAGCAGCAGCAGCTCCAGCTAATTATCTTCTCTCTTTGCAGAGACCTGGTTGCCTGTTTGCAGTTTGCATGGAGGGATGGAGGGATGGGCTTGCTCTAGGCTCTTTTTGATTCATAGTTGCAGAGCTTCCTCATTTATTTCACTCTAGAGTCCCCCTGATTATTTGTTGTTAGTTATTAAAAAAACCCAAACAAACCTAAGTTCCCATTACTTTCATAACACTATTTTGATTGAGTTATGGGTGCTTTGGATTTAAAAGGTCCTTGTTTCTGCTGGCAATGAGTAAGACATTACTTTTTTTGTTTTGTTTCAAAACAGTCCTTGAAAACTTACATTTGGAGACACAGACTAGAAATTACCAGGATTTAACCTTCAGTTTCCTTCTGTCCCTACCTCTGTACTCTCCACTCAGTTATCATTTGATGGAAAATTGTCTCAAAAATGCTTATTGTAATAATAAAATCAGAAGAATAATCTGAAATACTTGGACCTAAGGACCTAGGACCCAGGACCTAAGAGTGATTTTTCTTGATATTTGTCATAGGATTTAGTGTGGTCATTCTTTTTTAGGGACTGAAAGGAAATGCTCAGATTTAACATGTGTACCTTGTTAGCAATGTTTTGACAAAGAGCAGCAGCTGTATAAACTAATCTTTCTGTAGCTTTCACACATGGGACTCAATTAACAATGAGCCACTGTCAGTATCTAATCCTTTCTATCTTTTAAAAAAAGTTTCCTGGTTTCTGTACATTTTTCCATGTGTAACTCTTACCAATAAACTGAGGCAAGTGGCAGACTGTAAATGGACTGACCTTGCATGACATTTTATATGTGATTTATAGAAGACAATAGCACTTGTGTTTATATTCCTGGTAAATTCAGATTAAACTGAAGATTAAAGTCTGTTATTTGCAGAACGTTGTAATGATTGCAGAATCTAGAATAAAGCTTTGTTTGAAATTCCTGTGTTTCAAGCTCTGAAGTGTAGAGAATCAAGAAGCGTTGCCCCAGGTATGTCGTTCAACCTCATTGTAGTAAGCAAGGGTAGGAAGAGCACTGTGGTTATTGGTTAGAGTAAGCCTGTGAATCCATAGTATGCATTGTAAAAAAGTCTGTATTTACCTATGGCACAGTCCAAGCACAAGGCTTGGTGACTGTGCCTTTAGCTAATTTCCAAATATATCTGTGGCCATAAATTTAAGTATTAGGTATTTCCAGAGTTGAGACTTCTGGAAATTTTGAGATGTTTTAGAATAACAGCAAGTTAATGCAAGCTCCATTTTAAATGCACTTGACATTTGAACCTTCCATTTGAAATTCCTGCACTAGAATTATCTAATGAGGATGTTCTGGAATTACAGGGGCTTCTTGTCTTTTGCAAGTGAGCAGGAAGATGGCAAAAGGATATAAAGACAGACCCCAAACAATATGTCATATTTTTTTTTGTTTCAACTGGTAAAACTTAAGTAAAGCTTGAATTGTTAAATTCAGAGTAGGCTATTGTCACTACTTGCCAAATAGTACATGCTTGTGCATCTGTCTAATCCATATATGAAAGCCACAAACAGAAGCACATAATTTGGCACAGCACCAGAAGCATGCCTCGGCACACTTCTGGAGATTCTTCCAAATGACTTACTGATTCAAAAATTCTATACTGTTTGCCTGTGTTCACGCGCTGAGTGTCTGGAGGAGTTAAGTATGAACTCTGCCAGAAAACTATGTGTGTTGTGTTTGAATTTGGGATATGATGATTATGTATCCCTGCTAATTTACCAGGAGCTCTAGATTTATTACAAAGGGGGTTTCTTTGGTTTTGTTTGTTTGTCATTTTGTGTGTGAGGAATGGTGGTTTTTTTCACTAAGAAAATTTATACAATGTACATGAAATGGCCTGGTAATGGAGAGTACTTCTTAGACAGCATTGCTTTTTTTCCTCTGTTACTGTGTTTTCTGCTAATTCTTTCTTCTCTGCTGAATTTTTAAAAAGAGAGGTTTGACTTGTGCATAGACATCTCAAAAAAAAAGGAGTACAAACTCCTTCACAGAATAAGCTCTCTACTCAAAAAAAGCAGCTTTTTTCCTCCCATAGTAAGCATTGCTCCTTATGTTAATCCCCTTAGGCTCTGGCACATCTTTTATTTCACAGTGAAGTGTTTCAAATATTCTGATAAATTTAAGGGTGTAACTCCCTGAAACAGCTGAGATGACCTTATGGATAGCTTCTGCCAAACAGGGCCCATCCCCACCAGCCCTCTCCGCACAGCTTCCCACAGATGTCTTCTCTTGCCCTGACACTGGTGGGTGGTTGTCTCATCACTTTACTGATTTCTCTTTCATGCTGGTAGGAAGAGTTTAGGTGATCAGGGGTGAACTTAGTCTGGGAACTCCTCTGACTAAAATACTATATTTTAAAAAATGCAGATGCCATGATCTAGTAGTTTGAAGTATAATGCAATGAACAGCACAGAAGTAACCAGCCATTTAATTTTTTGAAGAGGCATGAGTTTTCCCCTTAGTTTTAAAACAGTAATCTTTCTCTCATGCTTCTTGGACACTCTAGATGCAAAAATGCATTATTTTAAGTAATTTAGTCAGTTGTAGTTATTCTACTATAAATTATGATTGTAGCACAGGTATTTAGAAGTGAAAAGAGGTGCTTTAGAAGAGGAAAAGATGCTTAAATTCCAAACCAAATTTTCCAAAGGGCTATTATATTATACCAGAATAACCATCCTGGTAAATCTACTGTGTTGGACAAATCTTTTGTGAACAAACTTATTTTTTGATTGCACACTGTATGTGCAAGAAAGTGAGGTAGATGTATCTGTACTCTGGTTCATACTTACATTTACACTTCAACAGAACAATGACAGACATTGTATAAAAACTAGAGACAAGTCTGCATTTTCTTAGATTTCAAAACCTCAGATGTGGAAATATTGTCACCTGACAGTTGCAAATGTAAAAATACCATTGTATGGTTTTTATTGATGAACAGAGAGTATGCTGAAAGATGCGGATGATGAAAGACAACTTATGTCATAAACTGAGATTCTGGCTTATAGTCTGGACACTACTTCTAGAAGAGACAGGCAAGTACAGCATATTCTGTCACAACAAGAAAAAGACAAAGCCCGTTTTGTCTTTTCTCAGTGTGGTAGATTGACCTTGGCTGGCTGCCAGATGCCCACCCAGCTGCTCTCTCATTCTGCCGTCTCAGCAGAACAGGAGAGAAAATGAGGCCAGAAAGCTGGTGGGTCAAGATAAAGACAGGGAGGTCACTTACAGATTACCCTCATTGGTAAACACACTCAATTTGGGGAGAATTAATCTAATTTATTGCCAACTAAAATAGAGTTAGATGGTGAGAAATATGGAAAAAACTAAGCCACCTTCCCCCTATCTCCCACTGCTTTGCAGGATCAACTTCACTCCTCCATTCCTGACTCTTCCACCTTTCTCCACCCCATGCCCTAGTGATACAGGAGGATGGGGAATTGAGGTTGTGGTCTGTCCATAACAGCTCCTCTCTGCCTCTCCTTTCTCCTTTCCCCCTGCTCCAGCATGTATCTTCTCTATGGAATACAGTCCTTTAGGAAATATCCACCTGCTGCAATGTCTCCACAGGCTGCAGTGTATACATTTGAACATGAGAAGGAGCTTTCCTGTGTGGGTGAACAGGTTGCCCAAAAGGTTGTGGAGGGTCCCTCACCAGAGATATCCAAAATCTGACTGGACATGACCCTGAGTAACATGCTCTAGGGACCCTGCTTGAGCAGGGAGTTTGGACTAGGTGACCTCCAGTGGTCCCTTCCAACCTTACCCATTCTGTGTTTCTGTGTGATCTTCTCAGGCTGCTAAGAACCTACTCCACCATGGTCCTGGAGGACCTCCTCCATATCCTTTTTCTGTGAACTGGTATTTGTAGAGCTGTTTGTCACACCTTTTTTTCTTTCTTCCTCTCTGTTTCGCCCTAGAGGCATCTTCATCTTGGAGGAGGGTTTCAGTTGTGCCCTGTGTTGGGCTTGGTTGAGCCAGTTGGAGCCAGGGCAGATCCCTATCTCTTCCACAGAGGCCACTCCTGCGGTCTCCCAGTGCCAAAACCTGGACACCTACACCCAGTACACTCAGCATTAAAGGATATTCTTTCCTGTTGGAAGAAGGCTACATTCATTGCATACACCATGTGGCATTAAGCTATTCCTTAAGAGGTAACAAAGAAGGAAGTGAGACACTCCTACCTTCATACTTCCTTCAAACTTACTGCATTAAGCTAAGCATATCTCAAATATGCAAAGCATCAGAGATATATTCTGCATTAATTTTTTCAAAGACCTGGTATGGAACTAAAAGACTTTACAGTTGCATTCACTGGTTTGAACATGGTCTTCAAACACAGCTCTACGTGTAAGGAGGATGAGACATGTCAGCAGTTGTTTCAGCTGAGGTTTTGGGTGAGCTTAAATCATGTAGGTATGAGTAAAACCTGAGTTAGTGCAGGTAAACTGTTATTTGGCATCTGTGTGGGAAACTGTGGTTTAGTATTACAGGACTGATTTAATAATTTCAAAACTTTTGACGAAAAAACCTGCATTTGCTTACTTTCATCTTGTGGTTAGAGGCTCCAAAACTAAATGCCACTATTCTTCTTTCTTCTGTTCCATCGCTTCACCTCCCCTAAAAAATAGAGACATTTTAGGACAGTAGCATAGTATATTAAATATTCTTCAAATGAATTTAGTGTTTTCTCTCTCTATGGAAAGCAGTTTAAAAGTAAGCTAAACAAGCACAGCTGCAAACTTAGCTACTCTCTTCTACACTCTAGTTAAGACTTTGTACCAAGTCTTGGTGTGAACATTCTCAACTTGTGCTGAGTGCCTTTGTGCAGGAAAATTTATTGCATTGGCAGAGTTTAGTAATATGATGGCATTGCTAACTCTGGACAATGCTGCAGTGATTGCCCAGTGTAGACAGACCATTAAATGAAATACATCTTGGAAGCTACCATATTTTCCTGTGTAACTGATGTGGATGGGCTGTTGAAGAGAGAATTTATCTGTTTATATGTAGTTCATGTTTAGGAGTTTTTAAAAGAAGGCTGAAAACTGACTTATTTGATCTAAAATTCCATTGACAATGCCAAGAATAAAATGGAGTTGTTTTTAATTTTCTTGCAACATTTAATAGAAAGAAAACTTCCTCGGTAATGACTTTTGTGGGGCTAACAATTAATCATCAGCAGAACTGGGATTCAAAATTTGTAAAAGAAATACGTGAAAAATAACATGAAAATGAACATTACAATTAATGCTATTCTACATGTATAGGATCACAAAAATGCATCCAGTGTAATAACTACAATTTTTATATGTATCCATACCTTCAAACCAGGGAAATTAATTTCCTAAGGCAAATTTTCTATTAAAATGGTATAAGATATTAGATCTTGGCTTGCTTTTCCAGTTTAGTTTATTCAAGGAGTCTTTTTATGATCAATAATAGATGCAACACGTGTGTTCAGACCTGCATATAGATTTGTCAAATACTTCAAAGGTCAATTTTCATTTTGCATGCACCCATTCAGAGTGTTAACTGTCTGTCTTGGCTCCTGTCAGTTAATGGCCAGGAACTTGGGTTCTCTGAATTTGGGTCAGGTTCTTCAGTTTCATTAGTGAACTTCTCATTCATTCCTGAGTGAATGGAAGTCAAAGGCAAAACTCCTTTGGACATGACTAGGTGCATCAGCTGCTCAGCTCTTAGGCTAAAACTCTTAGTATGTTTGCTTATCTCCCAGTCATGCTAAGGCTTAATCACGTTTGTAAGACTCTTCAAAGCACTTGGAGAAAAAGCAGTGCAGTGGTTATCAGCATAAAGTCTGCAATTCTCGGTGGCTATTGCATTGTGCTGTCTTGGAGACTGTTGTATTACCTTGTTTCTAAAATAGGAAGTGAGTGTGGCATTTCAGAGATTGTGGTTTTGGAACTGTCAGTAAGTTCTGCTAAGGAGTATATATAAGAATCCAGAAAACATGGACCAGGGTTTTGAGCATTCTGTCTTCTGTTTTGGCTTGGTGATTGAGTGCAAGTTTTTAAAATTTTACCCTTACAATATTAATTTTAAGCTGATGGAAAAAAATATTCATTTTTCCTGAAGTCTGTGAAATTAAAATGAAAACTCAGGCACTCCACAGCAGATTTGACTTGTAGATCCATAGAAGAGTTGAAGTTATGTTCTCATATAAACTAAGAAAATTTTTATTTTTAGGGCCTTGACTGTCAAAACCGAAGTCCGGTTTTATTAGTGTAGTTTTGTCTCCTCAGTTATCCCTAAAATCTTACAGGCCCATTGTCCGCTGGGGGAAACTGGGGAGAAAAGGCTTCTGTTTTGTCCAAAAGGGAGTTTGCATTTCTGAGTAAAGCACTGATGCATCACTCTAGGAGACTGGAGTCCAGCTGCTTTATTGCCCAGATAGAGAGGAAGAATGATCCCACAATGGGTGGTATAATCTAACAGTAGACAACTGTTGACAGTATATGCCACATTTGGTGCTGATGAGAGTTTTGGTTTGGCTTTATCACAGTGAGCTACATTGCTTTTTAAAATAATTTTGGCACCCAGCACCAGAAACATACACCCTGTTGTGATTCAGAACAAAAATAGAAAGTGTAGTTAAAACAGCAGGACAACACATTTGGACACTCCTTATCTAGCAGTGGTGGAACGGCTTTACAGTGTCTCTTTGTCCTTAGCACTGAAGGATGCTGTATCAAAATGAAGAATATATGAAAAGATGAACAAAAAAACTCCAACAAACACAGAACACAAAACTCAACCCCCCCCAACTAATAGTTTTTTCTTTTTTATTCTGTGCGAGGGCTGGATGTCCCATTCTCTGCTGTCCTGCAGTTCAGAGAAGGGCTCTGGCAGGGTTGGCTGCTGCAGTTTTCTTTCCAAGCACTGCTGTGGTTGGAGCACACACTAATTAATAGTGTTAAGCATGGACAAATTTCAGTCTGAAAATGGTAAAATCGCCCTCAAAAGATTAGGAGCTGCCACCGAGTAAAAGTCTGGAAAAAAACGTTGTCAGAAGTGCCTGCTGAAGAATGTGGTCTCACTGGCATAAAAGACTGAGGGTTTAGTCTGGTTTCTGGTGGACTGGTGTCTGATTTATAGAAAAGCGTCACTGAAATGGTTGGTAATTTCAGCAGAGAAACCTAAGAATGAATAGGCATGCTTAACTGAACAATTGTTGCTCTCTTTGATGTGGTTCCTTTAGAAAATCATTAAGGCACTTTGATAGATCAGCGAGAGGAAACTACTGTCCCTGTTTATATGTGATTTGCTCTGTAATTGGGGGATTCAAGCCATTAGCAGGCCTGTTTTATGTGCTAATTTTACTTGTGTTTTACACCACTCCTCCCCCTCCAAACCTGAACAAACTGAGCACGTAGTGCATTTGGTCCTTTCCTATTAAATCAAAACTGCCATAGGAGCCCTGAAGTATTGGAACTTCTATTAACAAGTTTCACGATGAATGACTACAGAGAAGTAAAAGTTTGCAGTACTGGCCCTGGTTCTTCAATTTCAAAGTGACTTGTAGTGCAGGGGCAAAAACAAACAAAGTCGTTTGGCATTGTTCATGCATGTAATGTTTATTAGAAAAGGCTGGAGAATTTAAGACTTTTCAGACTAAACCATTTTGAATACCCAAAGTAGCACTTTTAGAAAAAATATATCCATCTAGAGATGGAGGAGAGAATTTATAAAATTAGGAGAAATTATGCAGAACACATTGATCAATACAAACTCAAAGAGGAAGAAGACATTACAGGACTTTTACCTTGGTTGTAGTAGTTTTGGTTTTTTTTATCCTGGTTGTGTGGTGGTACTGCTGCAACTAACAATATCTGCAGCTACATACAACTGGTTTTGAGCAGATTTATGTTGCTGAGATTTTTTTTTTTTGTTTCCTGCTTTGTCGCACAAAATGTCACTCCTTGTCCATAATAAGCACTTTCTTGATCAGACATCTTTGTACCTTCAGATACAATCTGGAATTCATTGTCTTATCTCTTTAATGCCATTGGAGGTGAAAAAAAGGCTGTTTCCCTCTTGCTAATTATGGTGAAGTGACACATTATGTTGTATTGTAGTTAACAACTTCAGGGGCACAGAGAACCTTTAGTTTTGCCCCTTGGGAGTGGGACTTTTCCTCTTCCGCTCAGCTCCAGGAAACTTGAACATTTGTATTTTCAAGACCACATACCATTGGGAAGGAAGCAGGGGTGGAGATGTGTGCAGAGATTAAGTGGATATGAGAAGCAGTGTGCTTTGTAAAACCTAGGAATGGCAGAATTTTGAGAAAGATGTGCTATAACTGCCATGTCCTTTGGCATTTTTAAGATTTCAATGACATTGTTGCTAAATCTAGCAACCTGTGAGAAATGTCCATGTAGGACTGTTTTTCATATGTGGCTGTCACAGATCACACTGTCTTGCATAACATTCCCTTCATGCACTTTAGTATAAATAACGTGTATACGATAAAATGCATGTGTCTGTATGTGGGTGCACAAGCTTTCATATACTCTAGCTGTGTTTTTCTGGAATACATATTTATTATCCATTGTGGTAAAGGAATTCCATAACTGTGGGAACTAGTAATTTAAAAAATAACTTTGAAAATGTTTTGACCAGTTTAGCATAAACACTTTCCACTCTGATGTTGCATCTGCAAACACTAGTCTGGATTTAAATTTAGACCCATAAATTCTGTGTCTTTACTTACTTTAGTTTCTGATAAGGCAATATTTTAGCAAAAATACACAGAGCCTTTAGATGAAATTTGGGTTTACCAGGTATCTTGTAATTCGATGTTGCTACTCAAACTTTTGTCATGCACATTGTTGTAAATTCAGTTAGCAGTGCACCATCTGAGAAAAAAATTTCCTTTCCTTTCCTGTTAGAACCCCCTAAACATATTAGCTCAAGGCCAGATTCAATGTGGTTCATAGCTACACTTAAGTGCCCCTGCAGGGCAACACGTCCTAGAGCAATATATAATTTGTGGGCTCTTACCGTACAAATGGAAGCAGTACATTCCTGAAAATTGAATTATTCATGTTTTTATCAGTGAATAAAAACTGTACATGTATCATTTTTCCTTTTTATCAAATAATCCATTAAACTAAAATCTGTGAGAATCCTGAATGCACCATGCTTTTTCTTGCTTTATTTCTTCTCAGTTCTCCTGGTGCATTTTTTTGTGATGTGAAGGAGCAATATGTGCATACAGATCAGACAGAGCAGAAACAGGTTGTGGGGATGGCAGTGCAAACAGTTCTGTAGCAGGGAGTGTGAGTGTAGCAGGGAGGAGCACACTGAATTTTTTTGTCTACAGATTTAATCATACTATGGAGGAAGCCATAGGCTTCAATATCAACATACCAAGTCCCCAGTGAAGAAGATTTCTCAAAACGTGGAGCTTTATGGAAGATGGAATGTGAGACTCATCCTCCCAGGCATATAAATCTGTGCAGAACAGCCTGCCTGTGTGATTAATGTATTTCCTGTTTCTTCTTTATTCTGGTTCTGCAGCACTGACACATTCAAGTGATAGTAATTTATTTTCTAGGATGCATAGCAGTCTTCTTATTTGGCAAAAGCAAAGCTGAAACTTCCTTTTTAGTATTTACTTTCTTTTTATGCCTTTCAACTTTGGGCTAAATGAAAAAGTTGAATAAATCAACCAAAATCTTCCTTCAAACAGGAAAAGTAATTGTAGTAAAACCAAATAAAAATGAGTAGGTAAAATGAGGTTTCAACATGGTTTTCTCAGTAATTAGCATACACATTACTTGAAAAATATGAGGAGGCCAGCCAACCGGTATCGTCTTGGCTGAAAGCTAATTCTGCAACATTTTTTTCATCAGAAATAATGCTGGAGGTCTTTACTTGCAGGGGGTGGTGTTTGCTACTAACACAGTGAAAAATATGCATTAATGAGAGAAATGGGCTAGGTGAAAAGGATCTGTAACAAGTAATTTCCTATCTACTTTTCATGTTGTGTTTTGTGACTTGCTTAGAAAATATTTCCTTTCCTGTAAAGGCTAAAAAAGTAATTTGTGACAGAGACATTTATTGAAGGTGGACTCTTCATTGCAGAGAAGTTACTCAGCAATTATTTGTCCTGTTCTGGATATAGCACTGTTGACAACAAGTGAGTTGGGACTAATGCAAGACTAATGCAGTTTCCTAGCATTTATGTATTTAGTGCCTGACATATTTTTTATTCACTTAACTTAAACACAATACATGATTGTATTAATGACTTGTTTACCTATCACTTGATTTTGATAACGAAAAGTATTATCCACTCCTATGTTCTCTCCTTTAGTTTTTGCCTTTGGACAGTTAGTAATGCACATTTTTAAGACCTGAATTTTTGAGGCTTAGATGCTTTTCTTCTGGACATTTTTTCCTATATATTTCCCTCCCCTAGTGCAGAGTGTATTTATTTCTATGTGTGACAAGTCTGCAGTTGTGTGTTCTTTCTGAGTTCTAATGACTCAGATGTCATAATTAATTTGATGAGCAGGTGGGGGTTATTAGCCTTGTGCTTCACTTGCTAATAGCTGCACAGCTTTTCTAAAGTACTCTTTCAACTAAGGAGGCATTTCTTCACATAGAATAAACAGTGCAGCACAAAAGCCTCAGTTAGATAACTATCCATGGGTTTGAAAAGCTGCCAAGCAGATGTTGTTATTGGAGCAGGCCCAGACGAGATTGGGCAAGGCAGATGCGAGATGGGGGAGGAGGTTACACACAACCCAGGCGCTTTCGCTGCGGTGGCTGGAGAATGGGAGGCTGGGAGGTGTATTCCCATAAACCAAATCCATTCTTCACTGGCCTCATGCTCATTCCTCAAGACCCACCCTTTAACTGTAAATAAACGAGGAGGAAGCCCCCTCCCCCTGCTTTGTCTTAATATCCATGTGGGAATGAAACTGAATGTTCATCCAGCAGTCAGTGACTTCTGGTTTGCATTAAATCGGCTGTGTGCAATTTTTGAAGGGCCTACAGAGACCTTGCTTCATACCTATCAACATATGTAATGAACATGACTGCACTGACATTTACCAGAACTCTTAGGTTCTGCTTTATTACTATAAATTAGGTTGTGCAAATTTAAAACAAAATGCTGTTTTGTTTCCTGTCACCTCTTAATATAGTTGTGTTTTTTTCTGGTGAGATTTTTTCTTCTTTATGAAAAAACTGCAAATTACAAATATCAGTGCTTTTTAATTTATATTCTCTTAAAATAAAAAAGCACTTAGAAAATCCAGCAGATATATGTGGGAGAGACAAGTAGATTGGACTGAAAATGGAGCTGATCTGTCTTTTACCCACCGGATTTTTTTCCTCCTGTGTGATCCTAGGCTTTTTAGAACACGTCTCTTTTCTTTATGAAAAAACTGCAAATTACAAATATCAGTGCTTTTTAATTTATATTCTCTTAAAATAAAAAAGCACTTAGAAAATCCAGCAGATATATGTGGGAGAGACAAGTAGATTGGACTGAAAATGGAGCTGATCTGTCTTTTACCCACCGGATTTTTTTCCTCCTGTGTGATCCTAGGCTTTTTAGAACACGTCTCTTCTCTCTCTCCTCTCTCTCTCTCTCTCTCTCTCTCTTTCTAAAATTGTATAATCCCATTTTTCTTTGACTTGATCTCAGGCCAGTGGTCTGGGCTTTTGTTGCCAAGGGATAATTTTTGATAATGGGCTATTAAAACACTTGGAGCTTCCATCCTATCTTTCAAATCTGTATATGCATAGATTGTCTTTCTGTGGAGAAAGAAAATCCCTTTGTTGGCAGAAATAAATGGATTGTATGTATGTGTAGTATAAATTACTTAAAAGAAATAGATGCTTGTTAAACTAAATGCAGCATAAGGATGTCACAGGACCCAGGTGACTGTACTTCATAAAAAATGATGTTCTGAGCCATTTGCCTCTGTGTTACTTGCTACCTGCAATCATGGTTTGCTGACTCCTTTGTAGACTGATATAGTATGTACAGACAAGGAGTTGTTCTATAGCCTTCTTAACCATGGAAATTTACTGGTACATGGCAAATTGACCTTTCATTGCCATTTGAAATGTAGTTAATATTGGTTTTAAAAGGACAGAGAGATGAAAGCACATCCGTATATTCTCTACAAATATGCACAATTAAGTATTTGATATGTTTGACTTGTAAACTTTGTTAGTCTTCAGTAAGTATTCTAAGGGTCATAAAAGCTTGAACTGAGAGTTTATTTACCAGGATGTTCTTTTTACTAGCTTAGATTTGATTTTTCCAGTCTGAACACAGTAGGTTTACATGCTCCACAAGATAGCAAAATGCTAATGACTTTCCAAATCGGAACATTCATTTTTTGTTTCATGTATGAAATGAACCTCTTTGCTGCATTGGTCTAAGAATTTTTTTCCCCTTAATCTTAATGTTATTTTTCATTGTGTTCCTTCAGCAAGTCCATGGAATCTTGTTGGCCTGCTAGAAACTTTATCCTTTTAGGATTTGCATACCTAGGGTCTGGTATAATACAGTTTAAAAAAGAAGAGAACATACTCCTGAAAGATTTCAAAATTCAAGCAATTAAATACTGCTAGGAAAGAACAGAAAGGCACATCTTCTATGCACCTTCATGTGGCAAACAGGCTGGTCTAGAAGTTTTTGTTTTGTCACTTTTCTTGTTGCTCCAGGAAGCTGAGATTGTAAGACTCTCCATACATCAGTTCTTACCTTTAGGCATTAGTTACATTTTATTCCTCTTGTTTTTCTCTCATGATTGACAAGTATCAGATTTGAACATCAAAATGCTGGTCCTTAACTGTGTTCCAAAATGGTACTACTTTCATGTCTCATTCAGATTAAGTCTTGTCCTCTGTCCAGACCTCATTAAACAAAACCAAACAAACAGACAGACCAATCTCAAAATCATAGACCTAGCAACAGAAAAAAATAAAAAATAAAAAACTAAAAAATTCTGAGATTTGCTAGGACACAAAGAAAATCAGCTTGCAAAAGACATTTGCTAAAGACTTTGCTGCTAAGGGCCTTACACAGTTTCATTCTGGCCTTTTAAACCATCTTATCTGTTTTGAAGTTGGTGACAATTTTGTCTGGATAGAAACCAAACAAAAAAAAAAAAGGGTAGTATTTGGTTAGTTTATATTTTAGACTGACATTGAACAATTGGCTGTATATTTACAACATGGCTCCATTTTTTCCTGATGGTCTTTCAGTTCAATGCACAGTATTTCATAATCATGGGGTAAAAATGAAGTCAAAAGAACTTTAAGGTACATTAAAATGATTTTACCAGTCCCTAGGGCACCAATCTAATGTCTTAGCACTCTTCTAAGGAAACAAACAACAGAAGTTGAAGTGAATGTGAAATAAAAAGTCCCTTCACATGTAGAAGTCCAACTCCTTTTCATTATATTTTATTATATTTATTCAAGATGGCTGTAACCATCCCAGTAATAGATTTGAACAATCAAAATAATCACACATGGAGCTGGTAATCAATGGAGGCACTTCTCTGATGTTACTGTATTTTTCTGTTTTAAATGTTTCTGACATTTCACATGAGACCTAAAAACTCTTCAATGGTAAAATTTGCAGGTACAATGGGAGAGATGGAATGCGATAGCAAAAAATCCTTGACATTGGGTAGTTGGGGTTATTTCATATGTTTGTTCTTTATGTCTTCTAACTTGTCCAAATATAAAGTTGCATGGAGCAAAGAATAATAATTACACTTGCAAACCTGAGAAACAGTGACATTGAAAAGTTGATGATAATAGATGACAGAGAATAACATGAGTGTGGCAACAAGTGTGAATCACTTACATGTAAGCAGGAAAATCCTAAGCAAGTGACTGGTGTAATTTTGGCTATTGGTCTAGAAGCAGTGATACTAGGTACTGCTCTAACATATGTGCTTCAAGAAGAACAATTTACAAAGGATGTTTAGATGGTACAGTCTTTTGACTAGTTAAAACAAACCTTAAATCAGATGCATTTTGAAGGAGGTAAAATAGTTAACTGTATTTTCACTAAGGTTTTTTTTTTTTCTGGAATTATTCTCTAGTTCATCCTTCCATCTGGGATCAGAAATGCTGAAATACTGCAAGTCAGTCAATTTTTACACTATTTCTGCTTCAGCTGGAGAAAGAAGGTATCAGCTTGATCTAGAATCCTAGTCTAAAATTTCATGAAATATCTTCTTATGAGGCAAGGACCAGATATAAAACAAAAGCTTCTACCAGCTGTATAACGCTGGCTAGAGGCTGTGACATTTTGCAGTAAACTTGTAGCCTGTGCTCAGTTCAGCTGCAGAAATGTTTATGTTGGAGTCATCTGTTGCTCTGTTGCACCTCCCTAGGTTAGATCAGGCTTCAGATAAGATACTCTTTCTCACTTACCTTTTTTTTTAGTAAGTTCTGAAAATCGAGTGCTTTTCTTTGTTCTATGATTTAGTTTTTATTTTTTATTAGCAAAGTAAGGTCTATATGCAATCAAATAATTAATTGCTGCAAAGGAAAGCAGAACATAATCATAACAGGAATACTGGTAATTTGTGATAGCCACAAAATATTGTGCAACGATAAGAATCTGTGTATCAGTTTTATATCAAAGGGGTGAACAGTTACCTTTTCTCAGTGTCATGGTCATCTACAGGGAAAGCTTTGTGGTTTTGACTTAGACATTTACTAGCTCTGTGGAAGTTTTCTACTTCTTTATTTCACTTTATAATATTACACAGGTATTGAGATTCTGATTTCATTAACTTCTTGAAATGTGTGAGTTGGCAAATAGCTGATCTAGATATTTCAAAATGCCTATGTGTTTTACAAATCCTAGCCTCAATCCTTTCCTATAATGTTATTCCAGCAGCCATCCTATGCTATGTAAACATAACTAAAAGTGAGGTAGACTTCTGTGTTTGACTAAACATAAAGTTGGAAGAAGCGCAAAGACTCCCTGTTATCCAATGCCAAGATGGACCACTACACAGAGTACAAGGATCCAGAGATATAAATCTGTCCAGAATCCCAGGGTACAAGTACTGAGTGGAGCTAGAATATCTGTGGTCTTCAGTCTTTCCAAAAAGCAGGATCCCTTGAGACAGGCTACAGATCTTTCAAAGTCATACAAATCCCACAATAGAAGCAGTACTTTAATAGTTTAATATGATTATATATATGTATGATCCAAGACCTTAGTGCATAAATTCTTTATTTTACATTTCCTAAAGAAAAAAGCTGCTTTTATGTGTGTGTGCATTAGTAGATTTTGTGATTTAGCTGGCTTTTACTATACATTGTTCACTTTTCACACATTTTGTGTTACTACCATGTATAGTTGTTTCCTTCTCAGCTTTTTCAAAAAGCACATTTACAGAGGCGAATCACCTTAGGGAGAGTCAAATGTGCACCCAGCTTCTGAAGACTGGATGGGAAATATGAGAACAAGATTTCTGCGTGGTCTTCTTACTTGGCATGACACTAGGCAGAGTTTATTGAAGGAAGGCATTTTCCTTATCACAGCAGTGGAAGAGTCATAAAGGAGCCTGACTTCTTAAGGAGCAGAGGGCATTATGTGTCTGTCTCTTGCAGGACTTCTTACAGTGCATGTAAGCTGAGAAACAAAGCCTTCATTCATCATGGAAATCTTAAAAATCTGACCTTGTCCTTTCCATATTGCTGTGGAGAAAGTAGGCAGAGAGAGAGATGCAACCTTACAGCAGCTAAGCACCATTCTGAACCCCAAACAGTCCTTAAAAACAGTGAACATGGGCTAAGAAGGGTGGCTTAGGCTTCTGCTTCAAGCAGTTGGACAGCAAATGAGGCTGGTCCACAACTTCTGGGACCAGAAATTTGTCAGCCAAAATCTTATCAAAGACAAATCCCTAATGAAGCTAAATGCTGTCACTATTTCCTGTGAAGATCTATACTGGATGTCAAGCTTGGCTAGTATTTATTGTTTGTTTGTCAGCAATCTGGAAAGACATTCTCAGCTTTGGTCCCAAATAGTTTTGCTGTACTTATGTTACTACAATTCTAATATGTCTGCAATTAGAGGTGCTGTTGCTTTCTTCTTATTTCTTATTAAAAGGTTCAGTCTTCCTTTTTATGCTATGTGGAGCTGATAACATTAAGAATCGAGGTTGCCAGGACCTTCCCATTACAATTATGCTTCCCATTTCACACAAATCGGTCAAATTTGAATTCTTTGAACTTTGCCATTCAGGGTGTAACCTGGAGCTGAATTTTATAATAAAGTTTCAGCAAAACTGGCCTAGACATTCCTAAATATGATATTAAACAAAAATATGTTTGATTGTAATAAAGGTACCTTACAGTTCTTCTGCTGAGTAGCTTTGATGCCTTCATGCTTTTGAGCAAAATCATGAAATTTGGCATAGAGATAATTCAGGTGTCAACATATGTTTGTTGCTGCTTTTATGAAAAAAAGGCCTGAATCTGGTCAAGTTATAAGCCTTTGAAAAGGCTCAGTTTGCACATGTTAACTTACAGACACATCAGACTTTGGCAGACAAATTCCTTTGAAGGTGATGCCTGCTTTGAGCATTTCACGTCCAGGAACAGCACTGGACTTACTGCAGCTTTTGTTATCAGCTCTTGGGATCCTCTTTGGAGTTAAGAAGAGGAACATGTTCCCTCTTCTTGTTTCAGTTCTTCATCAAATAGGCAAGTGAGGAGAAAAGCTGTTGGTTTTTAATATACTGGGAACAAGCAGTTATTTCAGAGGAGCAGAAGAATGGTAATAAACTAGGATAAAGAGGAATGGGTTACTTATAAACATTAAACTGTTAAAAATATAATGTGATGATATTTGATTTATTAATTGAAATGATGAAGTTTTAGAAACTGTGTCATTTTCAGGATCATTTCAAGTGAAGGGGTGAGAATCCATTTTTGGCTTGCTAAAGTAGCAGTAGTGAGTGGAGGAAGTCAACAAACCTCAGCTGTTTCTTCTTGCATCTTTGGCATTATTTATTTCTTCTTGGAAATAAAAATGATAGAGAATCCATGAAGCCACAGAGCTATGAACCATTTTTTAGATCAAATACTGGTGTGGTCAGCAGCCATTAGTCATTAGAAAATTAGATGTTTCTGGTTATTTTCTGTGGTGAGGGCCTTGCTATGGGAAAGATATGAAGCTCCCTAGTAACACAAAATGAGACCCTAATTTCTTCAAAGAGTTTTGAACACATCATAGAAGTTGAGCTAGTTTAGCTTTTCTTCAGAAGCATGCTGTGGATGGCAATATTAAATGGTATGCAGAGGTTGGTATGACAGTGTGTTGGAAATCTAAAAATGAGTCAGTCTGAGAAAGGAGAGTTCTCTGTTTGTGCCTGAGCAACACAGTGTAAATTATCTTTCTCTATTTTCCACCCTATCATCTTGCAAACTTAGCCCGAGTTGTTATAGCTGCATGAGGCTTGTTCCTTCTCATCTGTTACCAGTAACAAATATTCTACAGGCCAAACTATGTCCTCAATTGCACTTTTGCCTTGAGTCAGTCTGCACAGGTGTGCAACTTTAATAAACAAATGTAGCTGTAATAGAAAGGCTAGAATCTATTTCTCATGCTCTCTTAACTATATAAGCTCTTCACAGCTACTCAAAGTAAAAGACTCTTTTAGTTTCCAAAATGACTAGGTTGGCCCTGGAAAAGCATATTGCTGGTGTTTTAATAATGAACATACTACTTGTTTTTAAAATTTTTCATAGCAGTCTTTCCAAACTTTTTTTTTTGCAATTACTTATTCCTTTGTCCTTTTTGAAAGTGACCAATATGCCCATCAATGTCCAATTAATTGAGTGAAACCTTTTTCAATAGACTAAGGAAAAATATGTTTATATAAGTTGCTAAATACATATATTTACATAAATTTGACCACAGTTTTCCAGTTATTCATATTGCTTTAGAGTATCACTCAAACTTTTACGTTTGAATTTCACATGAAAATCCTTCTGGTCAATTCTGGTATCTACAGAAGACAGTGATTTCATTGACACTTGGCTTGAAGAAGAATGACAGATTTGAGCCTTACCTTTTTGCAGTTAATCATTATGTAGCACACATAAATCTACAGTGGTTTATCCCCATAAATATACTGTACCCTCATAAAGTTATCTTACATACATCATGGAGATCTTAATTATTGGTAGAACTACAGTCTAATTGACTAAACTGGTACTGAAAGTCCATAATGATTTTTCTTAGGAGAGATGTAGACTCCTGCTGCCTGTGTTTTCTGCACTGAATTTGAGATTGAAGCTGCTGTGGCATGCATACCTACTTTGAAATTAACACCAAACTCAAACTTTTACATGAAAGTTCATCACAATTATAATCACAGATACTATTTTCTTTGTTTTTCTGAAAATGCTAAAAGCTTCTGTCCTAAATAAGGCTGAAACCTCTAGAAGTGATGCCCACCTGGTGTGTTATGGTGTGCAAAATTACCTGGATAAAACCTGGAGTTGTCAATCTTTTTTCATTTTTTCTTTTCTTGGGGTTAAAACATTGATTTATGCATTGAATTTTTGAAACAGAAAGCAAAATGGCTGAAAAAGTTTTTAAAGACTGGATTTTCTTTCTAAACTGGCACCTTGTGTCAGACTCCTATTCACAGAGGGCTTGTGAGTAGTTTAGTGGTCCCAATTAAAAGTGAGACCTGATCTGTCATGGTTAGGTCTGCCTGTGGAAATCCTGTAAAAAATTCCATATCACTTGTGGAGCCTGAACATTCAAATATCTTCGTGGGCTTTTTGCAATGAGCACGTAAAGAAGGAGGTAATTGACAAAAATAAATCAGATCTTTCTCCTAGGTTTTCTTCTTGTAACACTGAAAAAAGATTTCTTTTTTCAAAGAAGATTACCAGATGTTTAAATAATACAGCCAAATTCCTATATACACTAGTCCTGAAAGAAATTGGTAACAATTTATATTCAAACACCTACTGTGTAACAGTTTGAGATCCTTGACATAGAAACATCCTCAAGGGATGTTTTGTCTGAGATTTCCGCATGGACATTGTAGTATGTTGAAAGTACAGTTCTTGAAAATGGCAGATAGCAGTTTTAAAAAGAGATTTTCTTTTATACTTTACCAGATAGTGACCAGTAAAAGAATGTGAGGGTGAAATTCCAGCTTCAGGTGTGTTTTTTTAGTATGCTTGAGGCAATTCACTGCTGCCTGTGGCTCATAATATGTGAGGGGCTTGTCTTTCCATAACTCTTGGTTGTGGACAACTGTCTTGGTTTGTCTTGCACAGCAGTATGAGCCTGTTTGCACAGGTTGTGCAGCAGAATACACAGAGACTTACCCGTTGAGTGTCTAAGGTCATTTTACACTGTGCTATTTTGAGCCCTGATCTTCCCCCAGCCCTGTCACGGCCCCTGCCCTCCACTCTCTCCTTACCATCTTTGATTCTGGCAACAAAAGTTCATTCCATAGCTCAGGTCAGACAGAAATGATGCATTGCATCACAGCTGCTTTTATGAAAGTGTTTATTTCATATCTGAAATGTCTGTATATACATTTGCTCTGCTATGACTTGCAGGAGGAGAGAGAAGCAGTTTTACTGGAGGCAAAACAGCCACCTGTGAAAACTAATTGCGTAGGTTGTGTTGTGCTGGTATCTCTGGGAATGATCCATCAGGAAGAAAGTAAATATCCTTAATCTGTTAGGAGATCACCTGTATGCCAAAATGATCTCCTTTATCAAAGTGGTGATTGAAATATCCCTTCAGATTTGCGGTGGTATGTGTATGGGGGAAAGGAAGGGAAGGAAGCATAACTCTTGTAGAGGCAGGTGCCTCATCACAGCAAAATCGTAGAGACAAATGAAAAATGATGAACTTGAGAGGCTCTAACTAAATTGTCTCATTAAAGACTGTAATTGCTTTGTCTGTTTTCCCCCTCTTCAGTAAGAGGAGTCTTGCAGTGTCAAGTTATGCCCTGCTCCTCACTCCTGCCCCTAAGTTCTGCTCTTCATCAGCTTTTCCAAACAACTCACAGTAGACTTAAAAAGAAAAACTGTTTAAAAAATGCAGAGCTCTAAGGCAGTTCAGCTGCCTGCCACCTCTGGGTGTGTTGCTCATGTAGTTGTGTGAAAGTCTGCCATACTGCTCTTAAAAATGGTATCAGGGCATTTCTTCAAGGCATGTGCAGGAACAACTTCTTTGTTTCTACTATGTGCTATTCTCTTCAATGGCTGCTGAGAACATGATGAGAACTGCTGGATCATCCTGTTCCCTGGGCTGCAATGGCTCAGGGACAGTGTTCAGATGCTCAGTTCTGTGGCACTGTGTCACAGGACAAGGTGGTGACTGGGCTCTGTGTCAGCCTTGTGAGCAACTCAAGCACTTGCCCCAGGATGCTGCTCAGCTTGCTGAAACACCAAAATCCAAGGTGTTTAATGGACAGGATTATTTCAGCCAGTGTGGCTGCTCTTCATTCCACAATAAGATGACTTTTTCGCCTCATTTTTTAACCTTCAGTTTCACTGTGACTTAGAGACAGACCAGTCTTCTATAGAAGATATAGAGATGACCAGTTTTCTATAGAAGTATGAAAACTTGCTACTGACTCCATCCCTGTGATTTGTTACCACTGTGTAGAGTTTTCAGACAGCCCTTAACCCACAGCTTTTCCATCCCTATTGTTTCCCTATATTGGGATTTTTGGGTTGTGGGGTCCCCATGGAGAAAACAGTAGTTAACTGCTTTTCTCACCTGCTTGTATGAATGGGGTATTTGACTGGTATTTTACTACAGCTTAATCCTTGCCATAGGTAGTCAATGAATGATATAATACACTACAGAAGTTGTAAGTGTAAAAGCATTTTGCAGCTCTGCATTTTAAGGAAAATATAAAATCATGCTTCCCTCACCCCTTTCCTTAATCTTAAGTTGAATTTAATAAAGTTAAGGTTGGAATTTGGGAATAAAAACCACCAGCTGATAAAGAAAGAACCGAATCTAAAGGCTGGGCTTGTCCTGTGTCATGCAGTGTAGTTGAGAATACAGAGCATCTAGTAACAGTAGACAGTCTCTGTATGAAACACATATCTTGATCACTGTTCTGTTAAGAATGAATAACTAGAGGAAGCAAAACTAGAGTGACCTTGAAATCTGAAACTGACTCTTAGTATTATGCCACTAATTAAATTAATCTTATCTTTGGGATTGACAGCAGTGGATATAAGTAGTAAGAGGGAGATGTCAAAATGACAGATTGTATACAGTATTGAGAGATTTCCTAACATATGGGACCAAGTGAAGTCATAGAACTAGTTGTTAGTGTCAGTGTAGATCATGTTTCATTAAAAAAGTATATTTTTTATTAGATGAATTTGACTACCTTGTATAGTTATCAGGATCATAGAAGGCAAACTAAAGCACAACAATTAGCTTGCATGAATTTTTAGGGAATGCTGAAATCTTGAATGCCAGCTCTTTGCTTTTTATCCTGGATATTCAGATTTCCAAATGATTTGTGCAAAGTGCTTGGATTTAATTTGTGAGTCATGCATCATGGTTTTGCTTAGTTTGTATATAGTGTAGCTATTGTACTGTGCTTTTCCCAGGAGTAAGTGACATTACTCTGAAAAACATGCATTGTAAGTTGATCTCTGATACTGTGTGATAGTTATACCTTTATCCTAGGATTCGGAAGAATACACACGGCAAGCCTAATTGCCACCAAGCGGACGGGTATTGAACCTGAATGACGAAAAATATGCCGCCCCCCTAAAACAAACAAACTGTGTGTTACTTTTGTTCTCTCTTGCAAATAAATGAGTGGCAGTTTTTACCTCTCTTTTGGTTATTACTGGATCACTGCTTTATTCACTTCTGGAATTTGACAGGTTATTTTCATTTTACAGTCATAGCTGCTTCTTCAAGTTAATAGAAATGGTTTTCATAGGTGCAACCTTATGCCTTTTCCGCTTAGACTAGGGGCGAGACAGAAGGGCCACTTGTCGAAAGTCTCAAATGCTGGAGGGGAGGAGGATGTTGCTGATGCCAAAGAAATCTGAGAAACACACACCTGTTATTTCAGAGTGCCATGCTTCTGCTGATAATTGGCTGAGGTTTAAAGTTATGTGTGATTTAACTCTAATTTGTAATTCCACAAGAGAGTTAGATATTAGGGTGAACAAGGACAAGTCAAAAGCTGAGAGTCTGACTGTTGCATTGACTTTGAAAATTGGCAGTGGTCCTCCAAATGAAAAGGAGTCCCTGCATTTTTGCAGTCAGATACTGGCACACATATACAGAGACAGACATTTAAGCCAAAGGGGTTTGGGACTACATTTCAACCCCATCTGCTTTTGTCACCCGTCCATAGATTTATTTTTTTTTGTTCCCAACTCTGTGTCTGTGTTGTGAGAATTCCTGGCTTCCTAAACTATTCTGGGCAGCTGTGTTGGGCCTGAGGCTCCAGCTCAGTGTTTGAAGCCAATTTTTCTACAATACTCGTGTTGGTTTGTATTTTGCATCACTGCTTCTTTTGAATCTGACACACAGATCCTACCTAACAGTGTTCAAAAGCGATAGAATTTGGCTTTGTGAAAATTGCTCCAGCACCTGAAGACTGACTTAAGTCAGCCATTTCTGTATACATTCCTTTTGTGATAACAATATCTGCCCTGCCCTGCAGTTTATGTGAAACAATGGACCTTTGCAACTGAAGGTAGAGGAGTGTGTTAGCTCCATCTTTTTTCTTTTCTGATGCAAAGATGCTGGCGGTGCTCTTTAGCATCTCTCCCTCTCCTCACAGTTTCCGTTCTTCTTAGCTGCTATTCTCCACGAGGTCCAGAGAACTCTCCTAAACATATCCTGATACAGGAAACCAAGCCTAAAAAAAGCCTCCAAACCCAAAAACCTTCAGAAAAAGGGTTACCTGTTTTTTCTCTGCTTTGCCAGACAGAGTTCTCTAACTGCACCAGTGCAGCTGCCTTGTCAGGGAAGTGTTATTAACAAACCTGCAAACTTTGCAAAAGAAGTGGCTTTTTTCTGGTTTTCTGGTTCTTTTTTGTCTATCATCACTTTGCAAAATCAAATCACTTTGAATATCTACAGTATGATGTATGCTGTGGAGTATATCAGATGAATGTGGACAAGTCTGTATATTGGGTTGGGTAGAATTTGCAGGGAGAAATCATACATAAAAAACACAATACTTGAAAGTCAGATCCATTATTTTTTTATATTT
>NW_008670288.1:10814-38123 GCF_000695815.1 Acanthisitta chloris | reverse complement strand
TTTCCATTCCATACACGTAGTTTTATCTGGTTTCTGTTCAGCTCTACCAGACCCATTTCTTTCTTTGTTTAAAAGTACTTAGAAGCACACTTTCCAGAGTGGTATTTGGTCAGTGCAATTGCCATAGCAGTTTTTTATGTAATCGTATCAGGAAGCATGAATGCACACCCCTCTGCACCCCTCCAGATTACAGAAACATATCCTGCAGAGGTGAGGTGTGCCGTCCTGTGCCTCTAACCCCTGGAACTTAATGCAGGCACAAGCCTTGCTGAGCTGATGACATTTGTTTGCATACCATTTGCAGCAACCTGAATGACTGGTTATTCTGGTCAGGAGAAAGCAGCACTGACATCATGTGATTCTGGCAAAGTGAGCCACACTGGATCCTGGCCTTTGAATCCCCAAGGGGCTGGCAGCAGTCTCAGGGGTTGGCCGGCAGCCCCATTGAGCTTACTAGTAATCAGTTGACTGCCGGGCTGGACAAGCTGCCCTACTTTCTCTGACAAGCTCTGTCTAAGAGAATGATGGGCAGCCTGCCACTAGTGCTCTTTAGTGGAGTTACTGAAGATTAACTGTTTAGCAGCTCAGCACTGACAGCGCTTCCCTTTGAAGAATGGGTGCCAGAGAGAACATTGCTGAGTAGGGATGCCACTTATTTCTCTCACTTGTTACATATTTTAATCTGAAGAAGCAAGAGTTTCTTTATTTTTTTTCCTTCCCTGATGCCATTATTGCAAAATTTCAAATAAATGCTGTTTCTAAGGTTTGTCTTTTTTTTAGCAAAATGTGACATTCTGCTAATTACTCAGCATTGCTAGGTTCCTACACTGCAGAAATCCCTGGCTGAAAGATAGACAAAAGAAAACTCAACTCTTTGAAAGGCCCAGTATTTATTTATTATGACAGATATACTCATGTATATTTCTTCCAGTAAGACTTCTGATGAAAGATAAAATGGGATATTCAAGGTAGAGGGAGAGTTATGTTTGTGAATAGTTTTGAAAACTTGATTCTCATAAACATGAGACTGACTGTTGGCTATCTAAAGTGTAATGAATAAGTCATAATTATAAGCAATAAAGGTTATATTCATGAGAAGTCTGTTCATCAGGTGATGCTCTGAGTTGGTGGAAACAGAGTTATAGTACTGTCCCACCAAAAAGCAAGGAAGTGCCAAAATAAAGTCTGTAGGATAAGGTATTTTTTAAGCAGGTATTTTGTGTAGTAATTTCCTTGATAATGATATTGTTCCCAAGATAAATTTTTCTTGGCATCATTAATAATTTCAAACAAGCCACTGTTTTTTTTAGACAGACTTCTGAAAAAGGGATTTTTGCTGTGTTACAATCATGGCTCAAAAGAATGAATCCAAATTCTTGTGAAGTCAGTGGAAGTTTTTGTGGCATTTCCCTCTCTGAAAATTATGAGAAACATAAAAGCTTATTTTGCTGTGTCTCTGTATTTCATCTGTTACATGTGTATACACAATATCAAACCTGTATGTAGTGTAAGCTGGCATACCTTTGCATTACTGATGATGCAAGTTAGCTTGTTCTTCACATTTGCTGCATTTTAAAATTATTTTCCTGCCTGCTAAGAAGATGTCAGGCAGAGAAATTCAAAGATAAAATGACATTCTGAGGATACCTCCGGATGGTCCTCACTTAAATATTTTGGAAAATTTCACCTGTGTGTTATACCATCCTATCTTCTGCTACAAATGTAATACTTGGACTCTGCTGATTTATAGGATATTGTACCGAACAGCCCCAGTGAGGGGCAATTTGGAAATAGTCTTCCTGTTTTATACCACTTGCAATGAATTTATTTTGTTGTTGCTTTCAGAAGTCTTTCTCCTCACATTTTATAAACTTTAAGTAACCTTATTCTTAAGCCTCTTTGATTTAGGTCATAAGTTCATATGTCTGCCTGGCATATAATGTCGATCAGTTGACTGACCAGTCATTGTAAATAACTTCTATCAACTATCTTCTAAGAGCTGAGATGTTCTGAACTCCTGTGATAAACTGGACACATTGCTATTACGAGGTACCTTAGCAATTTCACCTGGTGGCACATGTTTTCAGCCCACCCAGCATGCCAATGAGGTATAGTTTCCTTGTTCATGAGTCATGAGTGAAAATACACCAAGAATGCAAACAGAAGTCTCCTCTAAGGATGCCTGTACTTTTTCTCTGTTGTTTTACTGGTGATCTTTAATTGCTTTTCTGTCCCAGAACACCTCTTCACTTTGAAGGGTCCAGGCATGGCAGAAAATTTGTAGTGACAGCATTTTTAATTAAAAACAAGAAAGTAAAACTGTTTAAGTCCCATAAATATTGTAGCCAGTCTTTGTGAATCTAATTTACTGTGAATGAAAGAGCAGACTGTTCATACAGGGTAGAGATATATATGTGCTCTAAAGTGTTTTAATTTTCTCTGATCTTAATCATAGCACAGGTTGTCAAGATAATTCTGATGGATATTAGTAGCCAGATTTTGAAAAGAGGATTTCATACTTACTCAGATAAACTCTTTCATATATGGTATAGCTTTATGAGGAATGACAGTATTCCAGAAACTCATGAAGAGTTATCATACTCTAATTGATATACTCCTATAGTGCATTCATGTGTAATTCAAAGAGAAGAAATTGATTGCGTATTGCAGCATAAGTGCTGATTGATGAATCCCATTTTAGTTATACATTTCTGATTCTCAAGACACAACTTCACTCAATTAAAGAAAAAGCCTACAAGTTAATTTCTTTGCCAGTGTAATTTTGAAGAATCATCATTTGAATTCTCTCAGAACAATTCTTTTGTGATTATGATGGAGGTGCCTGTATATCATGGCAGAAACATGCTTTTTATGTTGGCATTTCCCAGACTGTGGTTTTAGACAAATTACAATGGATTCATTGCAGAAAGTTTTCTTCAGCCATTTAGCTGATTGTGTCCTTTACTCCTTTTTCTTTTAGACCATTAAGCCATAAAAATTTAGTGTTTCAGTGGACTACTGCTGAATGTGAGCATTTAGAGAGAGGGGAGTGGAGAAAAGGCATTGGAACTTGGAAGTTATACTTAATTTTGCTTATGGAATAATAATTATATCAAGGATATATGTTCATGCCCATGAAAATTTTAAAACTTGCTACCATGGATTGTAGGTGCGCAGACACTCTACATTTTGCAGGAGGGAAGAGTTTCTTAAACTAGTTTGTGGAGAAATCATCTGCAGTATTAAATTTTATTAAAAATTCCCCTATTGCAGATATTTGCAGATATTGCAGATACTCCCAAGTGATTTGCGAAGCATCAGTGCATTTCTAAACATGACAGTTTATAGAGCTTTCAGTTGCTCTATTTCAGCACTTCAGCATGAAAGAGTTTTTCAGACATAATTTAAACATTTCCTTGAAAGTTTTGTTTCTCCATTTTTTACTGAACAATGAACTGTATAAAATAAATTCCCATGGAGTAAAAGTATGTTGTAAGGTCTTCAACTGATACAGAATAATAGCTTTGTTGATTGTATGTCCATGCATGATAAGATATGCATAAGAAGAAATCTGGTACAGAAGTATAAATAATACTTATCTTTAAGCCAGCATCTGTCATCTGCTTCAGCAGACTGCGTTTTCTTTCATTCCTGCATAAAAAGAGCTGAGAGATTTATGGAGCAGCTTTGTTTGTGCTCTGTGATGCTTAATCAATTTTTATTAAATTCTAAATTAAAACTTGGCTTTCACCATAGTCTTTTTTTTTTTTTTCCTACCAGTAGACATATCTGATGTATAGAACAGGAGGAAGGCTCATGACAGTCCCAGTTTATGCCAAGGTGGGAGGGCTTCAGTCCTGAACTCCTGAGCACTTTGTTTTCAGTGGGGCTCTCTCAGTCATTTTTCAGAAGCTACATTGGTATTTCTGTGTTCAGAGTGTGAAATTCATGAATACAGCTAAACCAGAACAACCTTTAAGCTATTAAAATCTTCGGACTCCCTGTTTGGTATAATTATCACTGATTGCAAGAAATTTCTGAAAGAATTTTATTCTCACTCATTTTCAGATGGTATGTCTGGTTCTGTTAATCAAACTGTGTTTAAAAATGGCTTTTCAACTTCATGGCAGTTTAAAACATTTGCTAATCCACATTATACACTGAGATATGTAAATAAGTAGTGTTATCTCCATTTTACAGATGAAGAAATTAAGGCAGAAGTGTAAAGTTACTTAGTCAGGGTCACATCTCTTGAAAGACACAAGACTATAGGCTACAGGAGTGCTTGAGTCCTGCGCTCAAATCACAGTTCCTGAAATAAAGACTAGATGCTTACTATATACACAAATTTTCTTTTCAGAGTTTAAATACATGAAATAAATGAGTCATCTGAGACACAGAAACATGTCTTAAAATTTGGTAATCTGTTAGTTAATTCCAATGCTTTGCCATTTTTGCTGATGATAAATTGAGATTGTTTAGCTTCACTGTATAGTTCTTCCTATGCCATTCATGATAAATTGATAAGCTCTTTAGAACTTGTTATTATCTTTTGATGAAGGTACTTACACACTCTAATTAAAATACCTTTTTTCTTCATTTTAAAGAAGTCTAGACTTATTTTGCAACCTCTAAGTAATGATTATGTCTCAGTCCTTCACTAAAATACGAAGACAAAATGATGCTTCTGCTGCTTTCCTCTTTTAATAAAGCTACAACATGTTTTCTCTTAGATTATGGCTCAAAGATTTGATTGAGGCTTTCATGCTTGAAACCTTTCAGAGTCACAGGTTTTGGACATACAGTCCTCCATTTTTTCCTGTTTAAAAAACTCATGGGGGAAGAACTGAAGAGGAACCATCTTCTCAGTATACTCATCTTGATAGATAAAAAAAGAAATTGCCCCTTTGGTGTCTTCAAGGCAATTTTTAAAATAGCAATATGAAAAGAAATATTTTTGTTTCCCATAACATGTCTGCCTTCAGATACATTGACTTGTGTCTTCTATGCACAGTCTCTGATATGCACTAGGGTGACTTTGAGATTGTTTGTTGTCCTCACTTTACTGAGTAGTAACACCAAAGACAAGGTTTGCTGAAAACCAAATCTCTCAGTCCCCAAAGCTTATTTAAAAGACCCCTTTCAGTTTATGCATTTTCCTTTTAAGAAATACAGCAGGCAGTAATGTGAATTCAGTGTGGCTGACTGCATTAATTGCCTTTGGTGGGCTGTTTTAGAAAATGTGAAAAAAATTATTTTGGTGATAACTCTGAGGAAAGTGGAATACAGCCTCCAGAATTTTTATAGCTTGACTCCTAATCAAAGAGATGTCAGTTAGTTCTTTTTGTGTCCTTTTCCCTTTTTATCCACTCAAAACATTGCTTGTTATCTCCTCTGAACACATTAGTTCTGTGTCCAGTGCAGCAGCAGAAGCAGCAGGAGCAGCATGGAAAAAAAAAAGCGTGGGGCTGAGAAACTGGAAGAACTTAGAAAGGAAGACAAAAAAAGAGAAGTGTCACTGAAATTTTAAAATGAAAACAGGATGTGGACATGATGTACAAGTGTGCTTTCATGATACAGTGCAACTGTCTTTGTAGCTGCCCAGCTATATGGTGTACTGCTCTTTGCCAATGTTCTTTTTTTTTCCCTCCATGGAACACAATACAGATCTAGTAAGTTTGTGTCTATTTCACGTGGAGTAAATTTAGACTAGATGAACTGAGTTTTTGGAGCCACTGCCAAATGAGGTGGTGATGATGGCTAGAGAGGTTTGGAGTTTGGGAGTGCTTCTGACTGGAACACAGCACATACTGTGTCATGCCTTTGACCATGGCACTTTAGACATGCTGCCAAGTGTTTCTAACAAGATAGTGCTGTTACTGCATTTTGTCTTTAATTTTCCTGTCGCATAGAGAACATTTCCTTTTTTGTTTTATAAACTGTACTTTCCATAGTTTTTGTACCTCTGTAAACAGTTCTGACTATTGCTATGTTGGCAAAGTATGAGGGAGTTCCTTGCGGTTTACTCTTTGTTATATGACATTATACACTCCATGCACAGTTTTGGTAGTGTGGTCAGTTTGCTTCCCTGAAATATGAGGAAGACTTGCGTGACATTTTATGGATAGTGAAAAAAAAAACACAAAAAAGGGATATGACTTGTTTCTTTTGAACGAGTAAGAAGACAGTTATCAATATCATAGTCATAATATATGTAATGATGTACCTTAACAAGAGTTAGGTCAAGATTTTCTAAGAAAAACAAGGGTTTAGCCTTCTGGTTTGTAGAGAGAGAACCTGAGTCTTGTTTTTCATAAAATAGAAAACCTGATGATTTTAAAATTTAGTGAATGTTATTGAAATCTCCAAAAGAATACTATTTCCATCCTCAAAGTATTCATACATTTATAGTCTGAAACCTTATATTTTCAAAAGAAGAACAATGACATTATTTTTACATTTGGAAATGGTCAGATAAAATACCATTGAGTCTATGCTATAAAATAAGCTCCGAGGCTGTAAAATCTATGGTGGTACCTTCCAGTAATATTAAAGAGGGTATAATACATTTTAGCCCAACCATCATTTTTCTCTTTTAGCATTTTTCTCTTTCAGTTTTTTAATGCTGTTCTTTAATGGATCTTGTAACTGGGATCTCCATTTGAACCATAAAGTTGCCCCTGCCTGAATGAGGTCACTGTCCTATATCTGATGGAGGTGCATAATGATTCTGACAGATTTTGCAGTTGCCATAGGCACCTTTGAGAAGTTAAATTATATGAACTAGGAATGTTTGTAACTGCATGAGTTTGTCAGACTCCAGCTTAAAACATTTCTGAGACACCAAACTTCTGAAATACTTTGGTATTTTTAAATTCAGCATGAAACCTTTTGCCTCAGAAGCAGCTGCATATCTGTGGTGGATAAAATGATTTCTAGTGGTATAAAACAATAGTGAGCTTTTCAATACCTTTTTTTTTGTAAGAGTTTTTTACATGGTGTGATGTTTGCTGAGTGGCATACCATATCAGCATGCAATAGCACAGTTCTTGTAATGTTAATCTGGTCATCCACATCATAAACAGTTTTGTAGGCTAGTCAGAATAGCAGGGTCAATGCTGTGTGATGTGGTTTTGGCAACACTTTCAGTATTTCTTCATGCTTATGCTTTTTGTAAAAAGGTATCTGTTAACCCTGAAAAAAATATGCTAACCGGTAATGTGGCTTGGCTACTTCAGTTACTATTGTGAGTAACTTTCCTATGTTTGTGTTTGCAAGAGTGGTTTTTCACTCAGGAGGGTTACTGAGTCACCTTCTCAGCCTGCACATCTTCCCTCTTTCTTTCTCTCCAAAAATATGTCTTTGACAGGCCAGTTCAGTGCTGGGCCATTATAGCGGTAGAAAAACTGTTCACCAGGAGTGATTTCCTGCTGGTGAGTAAATGTTATTGCAGAGCTGGAGATTAGGAAATGAAAAGTTAAGGACCAGGAGATCTCTCTTGAGCAAAGCATTTATCTGAACAGTCTGGCGTGTTTATCTGCTGCTTTTCTGGTTTGGATTTGTTTTTCTTTTTTTCTGTCTTCTGGTAAAAGAGTGAAGAATAGGTACTGAGTTCCAAAGCACTGACTCATGGGGCCACAATGAAGCACTAGGATACAGCCATTTCCTACCTTTGTTCGAAATCAACTGAGTGGCCCTGGCGGATGCAGCCTTTGGCTTCAGGGTTTGGTGGAAGGAAATGCTTTCCGTCTTTATGGAGTACAGAATGTTGCTCAGTGATTACTTTGTGCATCGCATGCAGCAAGTGTGGAAAAGGCTTTGCTGTGTGTTGCTATATACTTCACAGCCACCTGTGGCTCCGAGGTAATTGACTTTGGGGAAAAATACTTGCCAAGTAGTTAGAAAAGTGCAGAGGTAAAATAATGAATTGTAGAAGCACAGTCTACTTGCAGTGTATCTTTCTGAAGTGTGTATGTAAAATATCACCAAGTCTCTGAATCATAGAAACATTGTAACAGCAAGATGAAACTAAACACAGAAGAAAAGTATTTGCCTGAAGTGATGCTATGGATTCAGTGGTAGAACTGAAAAGAAGTTGTATAACACTGTGCTCCTATTTTTCTGCTCTGGCCACTTAACTCTACTTAGATTTGTGTCATAATCTCAGAAAATACAGTGCATTTGCATGTAGTGAGAGTGAATGTATTAAGAAACCTCAGCTCTCAGGGTAAGAAAAGCAGTGAAGAACTAAAAGAAGCAACAGGAGTACTGAAAGAAAAACAATTACAATTGGAAACTTATGTGGTTGTTGTGTATTTAACTTTAGCCTTGAAATTCATTGAGACGCTTTCCAATATTTTTCTGGGTTTTTCTATAAATGAGTCTTGTGACCTTTCATTTAACAGCATTAGACATGAATTTGAAATTATTTTTTTAAAGCTGTTCAATCTGTATGGTTTAGTGATTTAAATTACATCTCAGAGGCAAATTGTTTATTGGTGATCTACCATTCTTTTTTAAAATAGTGCCTTATTGGCATGTGCAGTCAGTGTTAGTGAACACATTTAAAGAAAATGAAAAAAGTGTAACCCTGGAAACCCTCCAAAGAAGGGTTAGGAAACCACGTAGGGACAAATGCTCCTGCTTGGAACAAAATAGAAAAGGTTCCCTGGTTCATGTGTTTGTCTGTGTGTGTTTTTAGTTTTTGTTAAGCCAAAATTAAACACAGTAGAGTTCACTGTTTGCTAATCACCATGTGTTTACTTTCTCTTCCAAAACTGAAGTTGCCAACCAATACATTTCCTACCCAGTGCTATGAATCTGTCCAAATAAACATGGGAAGTAGTAAAACAATGACACTATATGAAAATACATCCTCATTCATTAAACAGAGTCCAAAAATGTTTGTGGGCTTTAGCTGTAATAGAGAATTGTGCATCTTATGGGGTCTGCAGCATAGAAAAATGTAAAAACATAACATGAATGATGTTCTCAAGAAAAATGATTATCCTGTGATTTACAGAGATGAACATTGATTATTTTATATCATGTTCCCTCTGTAAACACTGTAGACGGGTGCATTCTGTGTATCTCATGGCTCTATGTTAATAAGGAAGGTATTATGCACAGAGCAAATGATCAATACTAACTACTATCTCAATCATTAGAGGTTACCAATGTGTCCTTCAAAGTCAGTTTTAAATGATTTCTCTCATAGATCACAGAGGCCACAGCAGAAACATTAGATGCAAAATCAGAGTAATAGAAGCATCATGGACTATTTTGAGTTGGAAGGGACCCACAGTGATCATAGAGTCCAAGTCCCCCCCCTGCACAGGACACCCCTGAGAATCACATCATATGCCTGAGAGCATTGTCCAAATGCTGCCTGAACTCTGGCAGTCTTGGTGCTGTGACCACTGCCCTGGGGTGCCTGTTCCAGTGCCCACTCACCCTCCAGGTGAAGAACATTTGTCTAGTATCTAACCTAACCCTCCAGTGACACAGCTTCCTGTTTTCCCTTGAGTCTTGTTGCTGGTCACCAGAGAGAAGAGTTTGGTGCCTGGCCCTCCTCTTCCCCTTGTGAGGAAGTTGTAGACTGTTATGAAGTCTCCCCTCAGTCTCCTCTTCTCTAGGCTAAACAAACTAAGTGACCTCAGTTGCTCCTTGTATGGCTTCCCCTCAAGGCCCTTCACCATCTTTGTAACCCTCCTTTAGATGCTTTCTGACTGCTTTATATCCTTCTTGTATTGTACACAGCACTGGAGGTGAGGCCATACCAGTGCAGCACAGAGCAGGACAGTTGCCTCCCTTGACTGGCCAGTGGTGCTGTTCCTGATGCACTCCAGGACACTGCTGGCCCTTCTGGCTTCCAGGACATACTGACTCATATTCACCTTGCCGTTGATCAGGATCCCCAAGTCCCTTTCCACAGAGCTGCTTTCCAGCATCTCATTCCCCAGTCCATATGTACATCCATGACTGCCCTGTCCCAGGTGCAGAATCTGGCACTTTGTTAAACTTGATGAGATTGGTGATTGCCCAGCCCTCTAAGTTGTCAAGGTCTTTCTGCAGGGCCTGTCTGCCTTCAAGAGAGTCAATAGCATCTCCCAGTTTAGTGCCATCAGCAAACTAACTTAATATACCTTGGAGTCCTTATGTCATGTCTTTTGCTTGTATGACCAACTAATGTCGGGTGAAAGAGTCTTCTGTGTGTGAAAGAAGAGAAGCTGTACCAAACAGCTGTCCATCTCTGCCCACCAGCCAAATTCAGTTAGTTGACAAAATTTTTAGTCTGTGGCAGAATTTATGATTGTGTCAGCAGATGGTTCGCAAATGAATCAAAAGGAGCATCAGCCCTCAATGTTGTCTATCACTGAGGTGGAGAATGGCAGATGACTTTTTTCAACACCTCACACTGTGTTACACATATTGGGTAGAAAACAAAGAACTGCGCAAAGTGCATGGAAGCAGATCATGATAGGAAGTTTGACAAACCCAGTTCCTCAAGAGCATTCTGGTTTTGATACATTTTAGATCTCATCCAAAGGAAAAGAGTTTCAGGAGTGCATCACAGTGTGTGTAATATATACATAATTTTAAGGCCCCTTGTTCTGGAGATGCTGTCCTGAAATGGCATTCTGCCCTGGGGATTTTCCTTGGCTGTCCTTGGCAGCAGGTCAAAATAACTGCCTCTTTCTTCTAGCAAACCACCTACTTGTTCTCTGTAGATGTGATTTTTTGAACCCCATCCAAAGCATGATATGTTTAAGTGTCCACGCTTAAATCTTATGACATGCTATGCAAGGTGATGGCCTGGGACTGTCTGATGTTGTACTAAAAGAACAGCATAATTTCCACACTGCATCTGTAGATATTGTTTTAAGTGCTTTTGGCATCTGCAATTACTCATTCTCCTGATATTTCTTTTGCTTTTTAAAATTGTATTTGTTCATGTTTGTGAGCTTGAATGCTAAGAAAAGATGTTTCCATTACAGTTATGAGCACATCTTTGTTTACAGAGAGGCTCAACTGTCCTCTTAGTCTGCAGCCATGCAATCTGAAATAAAAACAGCAAGAGATGTGAACTTCTGGGAGGCTTTGGCTTTAAAGCTGAGCAATTATCCCTGGGATGCCTAGGAGTCAGCCAGTTCACTGTTAATCATAAAGGACAGCAGAAATGCTTGCCCAAGCCATGCTTAGGGCCTCTCTGCCTTCATCTAGCTGATACATTCCTCAGAAAGTGAATTCTGGGGAACTGAGGTTGAATAATCAGATGTATACACTAAATGCAACTTGCTGAATATTATTTTGATTGTTTGGACAATTTAGAGAATAAGGTAATGTAGTACTGTCAGCTGTACTGACAGTACTACATTAGCACTGGGCTTTGTCACAAGGTCAGTCTTTCATCTCCTGCAAGACAATTTTAAGTGATTAGAAGAAGTTAGAGTTTTTTGTTGTTGTTCATTTGTTTGTTTGTTTGTTTGTTATCCCCCTGCAAGAAACACTTAAATCAGTGGAACAATTAGGAATATGATAGTTCCATCTTGGCTGAAGGAGCTGTGTGGATAGGAGATTTCTGCAATGGTGTGAGTACAGCAAAAATATCAGGACAGTGCAACTGTGATTTCTCTTGAAGATTTAATATGGATTTAAAGATATTTTTGTTGGTACTTTAAAGTGCAACTTTCCATTACCTGAAGTAAAAGTCTGGGGTCAAGAAAAATGTGAACAAAATCTTGATGACATTTGACAAAAACAATACAGTTCCCCAAAGCTGCTCCTTAGCCACCCTACTTCCTCTGTATTTGAAAAATCTCTAGAAATGACAGTTGGGATAAAAATTTAATCATACTGGGCACTGTGCAAAACCAACACAAACATAATATCTGCCCTAAGGAGTTTATGGTCTATTCCAAGGCTTGATGCCAGGAGAGGGTGTAGCAAGCAGTGAGAACAAGGAAGAGGTAGTAGTTCTAGGAACTTGTGACTATCCTGTCTTGCTAGATAAACACTCTGCTCAGTGTCAGCACCATTTAGTGAGGTTAAGATGCAAACAAAAACACTGGTGCATTTGGTAATCATGGCTAGTCATCTGTCTTGTGACAGGCTTGGTGAATTTATAAGATAGAGCTACTGTCAGCTCTGTTTCTCAGATTTTATTATACTGGCTTGTGGGCAGGAGGATTTGGGATTCAATTTATTAACTCCTTGTTTATAGTCTGGTTTTTGATATACCTACTCCTACAGAACAGCAGTGCTGACTTGCATCTTGAGAACTTTTATTTCCAAAAGAAGAATGTTTTCATAAAAGTTAATAGTTGAGGGTTTCTTCTTCCCTTCCATTTCTGATAAGCTGAGGAATACTTGCCCCATGTGAAGAATTCAGTTAGAGGGAGTCAGCTATATAATCGAGTGTACAGTGTATCTGAAACAGATAAAACAATTTTGTGGGTATAGAATGCTGTGTTCTTTAGCTACTTTCACTAACCCCCCCTTTTCTTGGCTCGTTTGTCTAGTGAAGGAGACATTCTCTGCTTGCAGATCATGAGCAGATAGTCGTCATTTCAGGATGGCATTCTCTCTACAGGGCATCTTGAAGTACATGCTCAGAGCTCATAGAAACTGAATTGAATGCCTTCTTTATTATCCTGGACAGGGAGGAATGACTGGTAATGAGAGGAGTCCTTAAACAGAGGCCAGAAATTCCATGTGGAAGTGTGTAAAATGCTAAGATAGAGCTGTGCTATGACCACAGGAATTTTTTCATATCAGATGGGATCAATGGTCCAGGATCATGTATTTAGCTCTTGGTGCAGCACTCCATGTTTGATAGCAGCTCGTGGAATGTACAAGAAACACATTAATTGACAGTTACAGAATAACCTGCCCATAGGGGAAGTAGCTCTCTAAGCTCATGCAATTAGTGGTTTTCTTTTGCCTTTTAGCAGGAGTTTGTATACTTTGTGTTTAGTGAGCAAGCAGTTTAGTTTGCTGAATAAGAGTTTTCACTTGACTGCAGGAAACTGTAATTGTGTTGTGCTTCTACTTTCAGGCCTTGCACTCTGCTACTCATAGGTACAGTTTAAATGGGAAAGACTAAGTTGAGAAAGCTCAAAGCAGAAAGGCAAGATGTATTGTAGTGGGACATCAACATTTACCTGTCTTTTGGGTTGTTTTTTAAGCCTTTAGGCAAAAATATACTCCTTGTCATTGATGGAGTGATGTATGTGTGTTACAAAGTAACACATCGTGTGTTTTATTGAAGAATATTATGGGTATTGAAGGATATTACAGTAAATTTTAGAGATGTAAAAGATGCACTATGTAATGTTCTAATCCTTGGGATTGTAACACGAATCAGTAAATGAGACCAACACTTTCTTACGTAACTCTTTTCTCATCAGATATCTTGCTGAAACACACATCTCCAGTATGCCTACTTCACAAACCTACTGTGGTTTGGCAAAGGGAGTGTTATGTCACACCTTTGGGAAAAGAGGAACAGTGCCAAATGTCTCATGAATGCAAAGGTTTTCCTGAAATTTAGACTAAATATTCAAGTTTTGATTATTTTTTTAGCCTCTCAGCTTGTATACACTATATTGTATGATGTGCCCCATATTTTAACTACTTGAATGCTTCAAATCTCTGTTGACAATGATCAACTGGCTTTTCAATTCCACAGCTGCAGTCCAGCTACAGACCTAAAACTTTCAGACGGACTGTAATTTACATTAAAATGTATAGCTACATCACTGTTATTGCAAGACTGTGTAGAAAATACATTTTCTCTTTATCCAAGAATTAAAAGCTGATATTTGTTGAGTGATTTTGGGGGACAATGGTGAATGCAGAGTTAAACAAGTCACCAGTTTATGTTGAACTGAACATTCAGTGTTGATGGATCCTTAATCCTTAAACAGATGGTTTACCACAGTCTCATTGTAGTCCAGAAGTACCTCTTGCATGAGAAAATGCAGTCATGCAGAAACAGTACAAACACTATTGACTTGCCCACTACTTGTTGCTGCTCCTTCTTTTCTCTTTCTTCCTCCTCTTTTTTTTTTTCCTTTTAACAGAATGTAATGTTAGTTTAACTTTTATGCCCATGATGCCTTTTGCCCTTTACCTAGGATTTCTGTTTTGTTTCTAAATTAAATTAAAATGATGGATATGATGGACTCAGAGGCCTTCAGTATGAACTGCTTATGAACTCATTTTCAAATAGGACTGTTTTGTTATTATCAGAGGAGACTTCTTTTGCTTCACGTAACTTCTCAAATCATGGGATTTCAAATTCCTGAAGTCTGTAATATTATATTGTGAACAAGGGAGAGGAGAAAATAGAGAGATTTTAGTTCCTGCTTTTGTTAACCCATTCTTGTTTTATGCAGAAAAGGAAAGAGGTTTTATTACTCAAAGTTGAAGATCTGCCAGCTTGTAAAGTATTCCTTTTTATATGAGGAAGATTAAGTTGGCATTTTATGCAAATTCCCTAATATGCACATTTGTGTCTTGTCATAAGGCACATAATTACTGCATTTCACCACCAGCAATCATGCCTAAGTTAAAACCTGCTATAAACCTCTCATTAGTAAAAATAAGACAACAAAAGTAGGACATACACCTTCAAAAAGAGAACCACCTGTTAAGGGAGATAATCTCTTCATTGCACAATAGATAAAGAATAAATAATTTTCACTTAGGGCTTTTCTTTTGCATGCAATCAAAATAGTTTGCGATAACAGATCTGCTGCCAAGGGCTCCATAAACACAGGATTTTGTTCAGATAGGATTGATCTTCCTTCTGTGCTGCATTCAAATAAAGTAGTTTCTTTTAAGTCACAACAGTTGAGCAGATTTTGGTGCTGCTTGTATTACAGAGGGTGGAGAGCCATTACAGTGAGCCCTGTACCACCTGTTTACAACCTCAGCCAGGATAAAGACTATTTTCTGGATAAGGAAAAGCCTGTGGTCAGACCACATTTTCTCTAAGTTTTGTCCTAAACTATAACCAGGGAATGGAGGCTGACACTGGCCCTGAGACTCGTTGTTGGCAAGTGTGGGATTATTTTGTGTCAGGCAGAGACTTTTGGTGTGTCTTCCAGTCTTGCCTCCCATGTAAAAATCATATTCTCTTCCTATCCAGTTCCATGAAGCTGAAAGATGCAGAGCTAACAAACCAGATTTTTTTTCTTGTTTGCAAAGCTTTCCTGAGTTAGCAGGGAGGCCTGAAAGACTTTCAGTGTGCCGTGTTCCAGAGTGAATTTCACTGAAAATGAAAATACACCTAAGATATCCTCCATGTCGCTTCAACATTTTAAAATGGAATTTTCCTGTGGGATCATTGGCACCTGTGTTTTGCACCAGCATTTAGTGGGCTATTATATCCATTGAAGAATTTGCAGTTTTAAAATGGACAACAGAGAAGAAGTTAAAAAAGGAAAGGAGGGAGGGGAGTGAGGGAAGGAGGGAATGAAGGGGGAAGAAAGAGGTTGCAGATCCGATAAACTGAAAGAAAGATGTGTTTGTAAGTAGTGCATCATCACATACCATTAAGGCTGTGACATCCAAATTCTGCTTACGAAGCAGAAGATACAAGACAGCAGAAGATACCTTGCATGAGATACATCTCCAGAAGTATTTTATCTTGCCACTGAAATTCACTCAAAATTTGTGTTTAGTGTATGCAAAGTGAAGGAAGGTCAGCTAATTATCTTGCTGGTGTCCTGGCACAGTAGTGTCACCAGGAGAAAAAAGTGATGAATAGACTGAAAATATGTTCAGGTGAGATTTTCAAAACTGACTATTGATTTCAACGGTAAAACTGTGGGTATGGGGCCAGGTCCAGTGGAGAATGCCTTTCAGAGCCCTGGGAATGGACAGACTGAAAATCCAGGAAACAGGTTTTCTGAATAAGACAACTGAGCATTGCACAGCTGCTTTGCAGAATTTACATACATGACTTCCAATGGAAGCACACAAATCAACAAATTCAGGCAATTTTTCAAAACACTTAGTGCCAGACACAGCTTGTTACATACAAAACTTCTGCATTTCAAAATCAAAACTTGCAGAAAGATAACATTCTGTTGTTGAAGTAGGGTACTGAAAGTAGGTTACCCCTGCCTCCCCTGAAAGCAGTTGAAAAAATCTAAACAAGATTTTTCTTCCGCATTGTATCCAATAGGATTGAAACATTAGCAAAAGTATTTTCTAAGAAACCTGAAATTGCATAGTATCAGTTATAATAATGATGAAAGATTCTAAATAAATTAGTTCTTCAGGAAGCTATCTACCAGAAGTTACAGTGAGAGCCAAACCACAAGCACTTTTTTTCCTCTTTAAAGATTTGGATGTCAGATGGAATGCTTTCCAAAACAAGGATGTGCTTGATAGGAAAAAGAAGAAAAATAATCTTGTGAACCAAAATAAGTAGAAATCAAAATTACGTTTGGAGCTTTCACTTTCCTATTAAGAGAAAACAATAGGAAGGGTAATGTTACTAAACTAAAATTCAGTTGAGGTGTAAGATACACTTGCCATTGCAGGAGTCCAATTCCAGTTGCAGAGTGGGGATATTTTCTGAAGCTGCCTAATTTTATTCTTCCAAGTAGCATGACTTGCTACTTCTACAAGAGCTCTTTGAGAATAGAGTGCACGTGAAGTTTGTTCCTTTAGGTGTTTATGGTATACATCCTAGAGTCATGAAGCACTTCACAGACAGAAGTATTAAATAAAACCCACTGATTCTACTGCTGACTTTTCCACAGGCTCTTTGAGCTTAATTGCTGTAAATATCACTTTGGTGTAATAGGTCGCCTTTTTTTCTCAGGTTCAATTAGCCTACAACTTGTGCAGAAATCACTTAGTTGAATTGCACAGTCACCAGTTAAGTGGCTCACTGCTTTTCCAGGAGGTTTTAATCCCCAACTGTTACATAAGCCAGCATCAATTTGCCTGCTAAGTGTGGGCACTTATATTTGGGATTCATCGAAATCTGGGAAGCAGTTATTTCTTACACCATATTTATGAATAATGACAAGACGTTGCCAGCTGGTGTGTGTAAAGTTGTCTAGACCAATCTAAGAGCAGTATGTTTTTGCATCTTTTCTTATGGCAGCTTTGAGGGCCAGGGAGGCAGACTGGATAATTTTCCAGTGACTGCTAAATGACCTCAAGCTCTAGTAGAAATAATGCCTGCAAACACCTCATCTTTGGCTGCTGTGACAGAAATATTAAAAAAAATAAAATTGGAAGGGTATCAACACTTATGCTTTAGGACAAATGTTGTTTTACAGAAAATGGAAGTTTTCTGTATAGGTCTAATATTTCATAATTTTGCAGTGTGGAGGTTTTGAGTTATCTTCAGAATTACGTAGTGCTGATCACTCTTTGAGATATGATCATGAGTTAACATTTGGAAGTGTGACCTAGTGGGGTAGGCAGTTGTATCTCTAGTGTATTTTGCATTATTCTCAAGTGAAAGATTTCATGTAGGAATTTTAGTTTGTATTTCTTTTTAAATCACATTTACTGACATCTTTTGCCATGCATTTCTTTTCTATCTTGTGTACACACTGTATTGTAAATGGTTACACAGTTGTATGACATAGCTTGGGTTTGCTTTTTTCTCCCTGTACTTTTTTGCTAGAAGGCAGCTGTCTTGCAATAAGCATCTAACACTGAATCTGTCTGTAGTAAGGGTGAAAACTCTAACCAAAAATACTGGATTCTGAAAGGGGCAATGTGTGGGGATTTAGAAAAGAAAGGAAAAAAATTGAGACAAGGGGAATATGGGATGAAGAAGATTGTTTTAGGAAAGAGATAATTTTTCACAAGAGAAAGGAGGAAAAGAAAGGCAGAGGAACTGTAAAGGAAAATTATATTAGGAGAAACCTCTTTTTTTCCCATGAGGCATATATGTTTTGGCATAGACAACAAATCCATCTCTACAAGGAAAGACACTAGCTGATACCAGGATCACCAGAAATTACTCACAACTCTTCAGTTCTTCATAATAAAAAATTACCTGTATATTTATTTGGAATATCCTTGTCTTTATGCATGCTGCCTACTCAATTCATGCCAAAAATATAATGTATAGGTTAGCTTTGTAGAAATGTTTGACAGTGTTTATAAATACCACTCATAAATCTGTAAATAACATACAGCCAGTTCCCCTGGGTGATCCCCAGAACTGTTGTAAATGCTGTTATTTTAAAAGAGATTGCTGTGATTGGGTAAAAACACTAAAGCACATGGGCACAGTTCTTGCTAATAGTTTGCCACTTTGAGAACTTACCTCTCTCTCATTTTTTATATTACAGTGTGTTCATGTCTAACCAGTGCACATTTAAAGAAAATTGAGTTCAGCCATGTGTAATAAAATGATACTATTCTATTGATCTGCTAAAGTCTCAAAAGAGGTAAATTTGGAAATGTCTGTTATAGTTTCCATCTATTGCTCTGTTGTGCCACTGTACTGTAGAAAAGGGAGATCAGTGCATGAGTTTGTTTATCACTTTGTTTTACACCTGGATACAATGAGTTGCTGTGGGGAAGACTGTGACTCCTAGAGGCATCTAGACAAATTGTGACTCATTAGACATTCCTGAAGCATGGTGAAATGGAAAAGTCAATGGAGTGCTGTAATATCTGGATATAAATTTCGCAAGGCGAGTTTAGAGCATAGTGTTGAGGGATTAACATTTTGTGGTAGGTTTTCCATTTAATTAACTAGATGATGCCATTCCTATTATAGTGGTATCTGTAGAGAAATGAATCCCATATCAGCACGTATGTTTAGAGCTCTCAAGCCAGAAGCATGGCTTACTCAGCAAAGAGAACATCCATTTCTGTTTGGAAATGAATGAACCTATCTGTGGCACTGCAGAAATAGCCCCATATTGGTTACTGTTTTGCAGTGAACACTTGCCCATATCTCCAGGTGATGCAGTCATCCATATTTTGGTGTTAGGGTGATACCTTTATTTGCTGGCTGCTGACTGCTCTGTAACCTTGCCATGCCTCCTTCTCAGGTGTGCTTAACCTCTGGCTTTTTATTGGAACCTTCAGCTTCACAATGTTTTTCCCCTTATGGGGAATCAAGCTTTCCTGATTGGTCACCAGAGTGGATGGGTCTCACTGCGTCTTCTGCCTGTCCCAATCAACAAAATGTCATTTGCGTTTTTTTGGTCTCTTCTCCCATAAACAAGAGAGAGAACGCAAAGTCCCTCCAAAATGAGAGAGGAGTGGGAGAAAGATAGCTTTATTAGTCTCTGCTCTCCTTCTTCACCACCCACTGCAGCTGATGAGAGGCACAGAAGAATAGGAGAATCAGAGAAAGACCTGATTAATTCAGCTGATCAGAGAAGGATGGGTTTGCACAGGTGTTCATGCATATATTTCAGTTTGCTGTGGTTATTACTGGAGATGGAACAAAGCCCTGGTCAATTTTGCAGGGCTGGCAGTCTAGGAAAGTGTAATGCTGTCACATTTTGGTTCTCAGCTGAGCTGCAGTCTAGTGGCAATCATGCAACAGAGTTCCACATTGCTCCATGCTATGATTTTAGAGAGAGTCCTAACACAAGCTGCTCTTGGGGAATAAATCAGGTCACTTTCAGTGTTGGTAAATGGGGCACTAGGCTGTCAACTACTGTTAAAGACTTCGGTTGCTCTACTGACATCAGTCATGTCTTGGGCATGCAGTGTTATCATGTACATACCAGGAATGGCTACCAAAACTGGAAGTGACTAAACATTTTAAATTTCAGCAAAATATTCAAGTCTATAATTTGCACCCAGGCTGCACCTTAAGAAGTCTCATCTGTAAAAGGGATTATATTGAACTGGTGCAGACTTTTCTCAGGTCATTTGAGAATTCTTCTTTATGGAGCTGATATAAGGGCAGTAAAACAAGAGTTGACATCATCTTTCTATACTACAAACAGCATTATAGAAACAAAATAAGCATTTTCCCCTTTATTAGGTAAACAAGTCTATACTTTTTAACATAGGATCTTTCCTACTCCTATTTTGCATAGGCTGGTTGTTGTTAGCCACGTTAAAACAAGAGCAGTTGACCTGCTAATCATTCTCTTGTGCAACTATTCCGACATTCCAAACTTCTGACAGCAGTCACTAAATATATATATTTTTTTAAAAAAACAAACAAGCAAAATAAAACTTTTTCAGAAAGATCTCCTCTATTTTTAGTACAGATCAAGTACCTTCACTCTTTTTTTTTGCCTAACACTGAAAAAGAAACACAGGCAAATAAAAATCAAATAGCAAACCCCCAAACTGGACTAATCTAAACCCTTAGAATGGTGTGAAAGCTTACTTGGAACTGCGTCATGCTGGGAGACATGACTGTTCATATGTGTCCTTTATCTTACCAGGAAGGAGAGATTACTCAAGATGTACAATCTACATGTTCCATTTTGGAAAACAAATTGCTTATCTGGAGTGTGTAAAAGCTGCCTAGGGTAATTTCTTGAGATCTCTATACTCTGTAATAGGTTTATATGCCTGTGAATTGTGGGGCTGGGTATCCTAATGGAATATGGTATTTTTGGGAAGATGAACATGTCCTGTGGTATCAGATAATCCCTTCCAGAAGCTAAGTGGGGGAGATGTTAAAAAATACCTTTCATAGACAATCTTCTGCTCCCACTCAAGGTGGCTGCTGGCAGGAAAAATGAGTGTTTCAGTTGAGAATCAAAAGTGATTTGACTGTTCTTTCTGAAGAGCCCAAAGACTTGAAACAACCCAGCTTACATATGTGTATCATGTCCAGCTTAAATTCTGGAAGTTTCTCTCACATATGGTATCTTTTTTTTCTGATGGCGGATGCAGATTGTTTTCTGTATGAAAGTTAGGTATTTGGAAAGTTCAGGTACAATATCTTCCTGTTTAAATTATTTCATTGGGCTCCAATATGACTACTCACAAGTTAGATGTGTATTCAGCAAAACGGATTTATTAGGTTAGACTTATAAACTGTGGCGTCTGTGAGTCATATGCAGCTTAAAAAGCATATCTCTGAGATGGCTGACATTCACTGGTGTGTGAAATGCAATTCTTGGGCCAAACTTTGCATTGGTCTACATATATCTGCATTAGATCAAATGAAGTCTGTAGAATTATTTCTAGTTTACCTTGGAGTCACTGAGAGATGCAATTCACTGCATATATTAAGTACGTTAACAAATGTTGAGTTGTAAAGGTCTTTGGGATCACAGGATTTATTGGCCATTTTAACATCTTCATCTCCAACCCCAGATAATGGAAAATTTTTAGACAACCAGGCTGCTTGGTGTACTTTGGATCATAGAGGTGTGATTCTGAGTAAATATATTTCATATCATTAAAATGGATTTGGTATATTTCTAGGTGCCTAAATGAGTATATGAAAACTAACCTATGAAATTGAAGTGTTAGACTGTCTTTGATGCAGAAATATGTCATTGCTGCTTATGGATGAAATGGTTGGTGTTCAGCAGTAGCTAAATCAATAGGAATTTGACATAGTTGTGTCATTTATTTTGTAAGCTGCTTTTGTAGTGATATCTGTTGGGCTTCCCCCTTGTCCTCAAGAACTTATCTATTTCACTACTTGGTGTCCTCTGAAGACACTGCTAATTTTCACACATTTTGTGGTTTTGTAGTGTGGCAAAGTCCCACTAGGTGCTAGACAAACAACTTCTGCATTTGTGATGTAAGCCACACTTGAGCTGGGGCTGTCAGAGGTAAAGGATTAATATATCATTCCAGCTGATTAGTTGGTTGTCCTTCCCAAATCCATCAGGGAGGTTTGCACACTGGAAATTTTATGTAACTTTTAAGGTTTTTTTTATTTGAAATAGTTATTAAAATGCCCAAAACTATTATTATAGCATTGCAAACAGTCTGTGGCATTTTAGTTGTTTTGCTAAGGATTGCACAGATTTTTGTTCCACAAGTTGTTTTCCGTTTACTGTTCCTTATAAAAACCTCTTTAATATGATAGGTTTTTTCAGAATATGTTTTTAATCTAAAAGTGCATGTTGATATTTAATGATAAGGCAAGAGGAAAGACTGGCCACACCTTAAGAAAAATGCTCTAATCCTACAGCCCTTTTGTTCCCTTGTTCGGAAAATCTTTGTTGGCTCTCAGAATATTCAACACCATTCAAATTTGCCTTTTCCTCTAAAAAGGATGCAAAACACTAAATCCCTTCTCCAAAACCAAATGCTTGTAATGTCATGAAAAGGGAGAGCAGATGGTAGCATAAAGCTTAAGGGGAAAGTATAGCACTTTAATTCAAATTGTTTGACAGAGCTAAAGACAGCCACTTAGTTACCAATTGCTTAAGTTATTTATGCTCCTTTGTGTAAGAGAGGAAAACAAGAAAATTAAAATGTTTTGTATATTTCAGAGAGAAAAGGGTAAGATAAAGCAAAATGGTAGTTTATTTGATTACGTCGTTTGTTAATAGTAATACCCAAAATGCGATTGATCTGATTAATCAGCCTTACAGAATCATTAGAATAAATGAAAACTAATTGTATAATAAGTTATTGTACAATTTTTGGTTTCACTGTGGGCAAGTTTGCCCTGATACAGTGTGATAGTCTACTAGGAAAATACTCAGAGCCTCATAACTTGGAACCTTTTGGTATTTTCCTTCCACTTTTAACTAAATTAGTTTTGCAGTTCATCAGGATTTAGATTATGATTCAGTGCATTAACTTATCCCCATGCTGCTTTGACTGAACAGCAAAGCATCCATTACCAATGCCATATCCAAAGTGACGTTTCCATACAGACTGCCTGCTGTTTCATTCATAACCACAAGGCAGCCTGAAATGACTTTTCTTCTTTTTACAACTTGCAAGGAGTTAATGGACTGTGCTGGCCCCCTGCCAAAACCTTTAAGAAACTTTATTAATGTGTTATGAGGCTGGGACACCATAGTGCGGGATTTTATTGGTTGCTCATTTTAATGAATAAAAATATGTATGCACAATTAAAACCATGTTTTCAAGCAATTGCCTTCTAGTAAATGTTAAGTCTTTGACAATGATATTCTTAGTGTTTGCTAATGGTAGTTTTGTCTTTTTCTTTTCATAATGCAGAACTTTGCACTACAAGAGTATTAAATTCGTGTTGAGAATGTTCCCTTCAGTGCAGGCCCCTCCATTGGCCCTGACAATCTTCCTTTCTGATGCAGAAAAAGCATTGAAAGTTTCTGGTTGGAATTTGCCATAAAAGCCTGTGAAATCTACATGGCTGTGGAGATGCAGTCAGTCTGTACACAGCACATAACATAAAGAGCTAACATAATGTAACTAGTTTCATAATGAAAGCCAGAAGTCAGCAGCTGGTAGGACGGTTGTCTGATGTGATTTAAGTGTTATTTTGCAAACATTTCTCTTCAACAGGCAATGGAATTAGTTCCTGATATGCATTTTTAAAATTCAGAATTCACTCAGATGGTGAAGTAGGCAAGACTAGGCAATACTCTCAAGAGTTTCTAATGCCTGGGAACAAGAATAGAGATACTTTGTTGCATAAAGATACATGAACACTTTTGTAAAAGAAGGCAGTTTCCTTACTTTTCCTTCCATCATAAAAAAAATGAAAATTATCACTGAGAGTTCTTGTTCACTGAGAAGCATCCCAATTTTCAGTTCCTGGATGTTTTTCTCTAAAACTGTTTTTTTCTCTTCTCAGAGAAAAAACAATAATCATAGCTTTAATGAAGATAACAATAAGAAATACAGAAAGAAACGTGGAATTGAAATTCAGTAAGGGGCGGAATGAAGAGTTAGTAGCAAAGCAGAAAGTTTAAATAAAGTATTAGCACATGTCTAAAAATGTTAATTTCACATAAAAATTTCCACTCTGCTTTCAGATCTCTCATTTGGACTTGAAAATTTGAAAGCTTGCCCCCTTGGAAAGCAGTCATGCTTTGCCTGTAATTTGAGCAAAAAGGATGACACTGAATTGCATGTATAAGGAGACTCATAAAGTACAGTCCTTCTTGGTATAAAAATAGAACAATCTTGTGACTTTCATTTGCAATATTTTCCTGTGAAAAATTCCCTGAGACAGAAAAACTAGTATTTACTGGAGTCCCTTACTGAACAGTGCTGCTGTGATTATTTTAGATTTGGTGGTGATGTGCACAGTGTTTCTGAAGGAATGGTGCTTCAGAATCCCAGGTGTACTCCAGCCTAGATTCTTTCTCTCTTCAACCTCTGGTACCACAACCATCTTAGTGTCATCAGGCCTGACATAGCTGAAGATGGCCTTGAGCAACTGTAGTTAGTAAACAAAGCTCCCAAGGAGAGGCTTAATTTGGTAGATCATCTCCAATTGAAGATTTGGACTTAGTAAATATACTTTCCAAATAAAATGGACATATTCTTATGCTAATGGAGACTATGTTATATTATTTGTGGAATGAAGATTTTTGGTTTTCTTTCACACGCAAGTGTGTGCATAGGTGCTGCATGAGTATCATTATGGCCTGAATTTGGCTTCTAAATTTATATAAAACCTTCAATGCATGTATACCTAAGACATTAGCTTCACTTGATGCAGAATATGAACAAAGGATTACGAAGAGTTACATTCCATATGGCTCAGAGAGCTAAGAAAAAAATGTATTGTCAAAACAGGTTGTGATACATTGACTTTCGAGCAACATGGTTTTTTGCATATAGCTTTTGTATACTTCGGGCAAGATAAATAAGAGGTCTCTGGGTGTGCAGAATAAGCAAATAAGAAGTTGATGCAAGAAGCAGAATTAATTTGTGATAACTTTTGCCTCCTCATTTTTTTCAAGTACACATTTCAGTGTTCTCTTCCAACCAGTTTTTATAGAATTTAGACCTAGGCATTAGATAAGAAATGCAAGGAAAGGGGAGGTTTTACTCACAAGTCTTCTGTAAAACTAAACCATCTGTAGTGATACTCCTGATAGGAGAAATACTCTGAGTTTTCCTGTCTTGGAAATTCTCAACAAAAGAAGGAGAAATAAAAAGATATGACATCTTCATCCTTCTTTCCTTTGAATACTTCAGAAACCCAAGTGCCAGTGAAAATGTGAACCAGTTGGTAGAGGCCTTTCTAAACACACAAGTCGAACTGCTAAGATACAAGGATGTTTCCTAAAGCATTAAAATTACAGCATGAATATGATGGAATTTTTAAAATATAGTAAATTTCACAGTCATTTGAAAGCTGGAATAGTTAAAATTTGCCCACTTTGGTTTTAGTAAACCTGATGGAAGTAGCATGTAGAGCCAAGGGACTGGGGGTGGGATCTCAGGAAAGTGCTGAGTTACATGCAAATATATACACTATTCTTTATTCCACGACAATACTGATCAGATAAAGCGAGTCCCTGAAATTTGAGCTTTAGAAAGCTGTTCCTGTACCATCTGGATTTTGTCTTTCATAAGTGAACAGAATTGTATTCACTTTCAATATTTCTTGCAATCCAGAGAGGCAAAAAGGGAAATTTTGGGATTCCCAGTAAACTAAATATTTGGTGCTTCCATAGGGGAAAATGGCCTGTATTTGTTTAGTGTTCTAACTAAAAATGCTGTGTTAACACAATGAGGATGAGAAGTGGGGAACAGGTAGATATTTACTTTTAAAACACACACATGCATTTGAAAGGAAGAATGGCATGATATTCACAGAATGAAGCTTCATCTGTAGAGGCTGTCACAGCAGATAAGGTAGAGAAAATGATGCGAGTTTGTGAAGATAATGTTTTACATACAGGAGATTAACCATGGCAGATTCTTTGGATAACAGAGGTGATAAAGATGCCCCTGTGCATGTTTGACTAGTAAAATATTTTGAACATAGTCCCTTGCTAGCTTTTTCCTTCGTTTTTTTTTTTTTTTTTTCTTTTTTCTTTTTTCCTGGTAGAGAGGAGTTTAAAGGTGTACTTATTAAATATTAATAGAAGAGAGACCAATTGAAAGTGCATGCCAGTGCAGTCCCCATGCTCTTTGGAACCTTAACCTAGCTCACTGGTTCTTTACAAGGACATCAGCATTACATAGCTGTGTGACTTTGACCCCGATTACTAATTAAACAGAGGTGAAAGTCACTTAATTCAGGAGCCTGTTGAGTGGGCAACACTATCACAGTAAATGTCCTCTCTATTTAGCAGAACAAAAATATGCTCGATAGAGTAGAAAGGATTAGAATGAAATGAAGTTATATAAATAATTGACTGGGCTTGGTCTGAAGTCTTCTGATGCAGCAATGTGGCCATGGACAATAAGCAGTTCATGGATCAGTTGACTAGCTTTTTTACAAAAAGCTCCTGTTCAGATGTTATTATATAATGATAGTTGATAGGGAGGCTTAGGACAGTAAATAGACCCACAAGAAAAGCTTTGTATTCACTTAGCGTCGGTAAGTTTGTGATTCTTTAACTAATGGAATTATTTTTTTTCTGGTGTGGATACTTCCTATGCTCTTTTTTTCAATTCCAAGTGATGATAACACGTCTGTACAGTGACATTTTTAAAAGGAAATTCAGTGAAAGCGTCATGATACACTCAAGTGTTAGCTGTCATTACCCAAATGACCAGGTCTATGTGGGAATCTCATGAAACTGCCCAGTGCGCCGTAGGAAAGCAGTGTTCTCAGCTAGGGTTTGAAATGCCTCTGCTTCAGTTGTGGTCAGTTATGATTACAATAAAGAGGCCTAAGGAATCTCTCAGTTTATATCCATTTTGACATTGGGCACAGTGAAAGAACACTCTCCTGTCTATTATTTGGGCCCAGGACAGAATAGCTAAGGTTTTCTACTTCTGTCCAAGGGTGGGATGGTGTAGTGAGGACGACCCTCTCAAGTAAAACAGAGAGACTGGCACTGTAGAGGCTCGAGGTGTTTGGAAGGGGTACATTTTGCTGGTGGCTTGGAAAAGAGAGGGATTTTCCTTAAAAGCCAGCAAATACAACAGTGTGAAGGAGGTATCAGGCATCAGGGACTTTGCTGGTGCCTTGCGAGAGAACGCGGAGTAGCTCTGCTTTGCGAAGGTCCTGATGCATGTGCTCCTGGCACAGGGGAAGTGTAGGATGATTTGTGCATAATTTAAAACAATAAAATAAGCTTCCCTTCAGGAAACCCCTCCTCCTCCCCTTTATTCCCGGCGCTGGGACACTCAGGGCAGTCAGCATGCCGTCGCACCCGCTGCCATGCACAGTGTGCTGGTGAGCGTGGTGTGCCCAGCCTGCGCTGCCAGGCCCTGCTCTTGTCTGCAAACCCAGCTCCTTGCCTCGTT
>NW_008670288.1:0-10774 GCF_000695815.1 Acanthisitta chloris | reverse complement strand
AACCAGCTTTGGCTTTTGCCCTTCACACAGGACGACACTAGGTCGACGACATTTCAGGATAACTGTTTGGCAGCCATTTTAGATACTGCCTGCGCTGAGAGCTCTCTGGCTGCCAAAAATTGCAGACACTCCGTGCCAAAACACTCTTGGCAGTAGAGATAAACTTTGCAGAGATACATAGTCCAGAAATATCTTATAATTACAAAGCACAGGGGGCAGAATGTTTTTACAATACAGCTGTGCTAATGTAAACATTTAATTTGGCAGCCTTCTCCACCCACTTTTCAATTAACCGGGTTTATGCAGATACTTTAGGTCTGCAATAAACTTTATTGCTGCTTCTCTTAGAGTACAGTTTATGAAACACAGATTTGAAGTATTTTGGGGGCTTTCTATCCATTTAGCAAGGCACATTGAAAATGTTAGGCTGTCGTAAAGGGAAGTGTCAATTCCTGTTTTAAAATGCCTTAGCTCTGGCTTCACTAAAAGCCTCTGCTTTAAAAGTATATATTAATTGGGGCCTGTCTCCTTTGCTTTTTCCCAAAGCAAGTAACAGGATATTAATAGAAAGAAATGAAATCACTTAAAGAGCTACAAAAGGACATTTGTGCTGGTGGTGATCATTAGAAAAGATGAATGTTCCTGGCATTGCAGAATGGTGCTACAGAGAACAGATCTGAACAGCCGTTCTTATGACTATAATTGCAATAATTGTGTGATAGCTGCAGTAATTGTTCTTATAGAGTAAAAGAAAAATAATTTCCAATCACACACATTATTCAGCCTTGGATTGCAGAAGCAGCCAAAGATCCTTTCCTGCAAACTTCAGAATGCTGGAGGTTACAGTATTTTATAATGAGATGAGTTAATTGACTTTGTGAAACTGGTTAATGTTTTATAATATAAGAAGATATATTAGATAATATCTTTTTACTCACTATCAAACAAATTAAAGTAACTGTCTCTAATAACTACTGCATTTTGTGGGAATGAAAAGCTTCAGCGTGACTTTGAAAGGCCAGAATGTGAAGTCTTTCCTCGCAGTCAGGAGCTCCACATTTCTGTGGAATCACAACATGTCAGAGGGGCTGCCCCTGGCCTGGAGGCTCCTTAGTCAGGATCTAGGCCAAACAGAGTAAGCATAGTCACAGAATTAGATTAGTGTGTTCTCTAGGGATGCTAGACCTCAGGATTCAAAGGATCAGTCAGTTTGGACAAGCTAAAGAATAAGAAACATTGTTTTTGGTGTTGTTTTTGAAAGTATTTTGAGACCTTAGTGATGAGACTTGGACTAGCATCCAAGAAACTGCTATCTTGTCTGCTTTCATTTTGGCACTTGTATTTCTCAGCCAAGCCACTCATTGTTGATAATTATGCGGTAGCAGCAGCAGAATGCAGGCTGTTGGCTGTCCCACCCCAGTCTGGATGAGTGTCTCTGCCCCACAGAGCATCCAGCTTTGGTTTGCACATGTGTGGGGCCAGGAGGTGGTGGCGTGAGACAGGGTGATGACTGGTAAAAGGCACCAAAATGCCTTTACATGTGTTTTCGGCTGACATGCAGAAACTTGTTAGGGACTGGTTGAAGTATTTTTACTTTAAACTTCAAATGATGGCAGGAAAGATATGGAAATAGATACAAATGACAATGCTGAAGGCATAGTTTACCAGGAAGTTTTTAAATGGGCCTGTTATGGCTCAACAGCAAGTTGAGTAAAGTTAACTGCTTCATTTGCTAATGGATTCCAGAAAGTTTTATTCTAAATGTGAGTGAAAGGCCATCGGAAAAACAAACACTTCTTTCAATTGATTTGCCCTTTCCCAATTTTCATTGAAGTGAGTTAATCTTAAATGTTGTCTTTAAAAAAGTATATTTACTTGTTTATATTAGACATCAAATGTATGTGATTAGATTAGTAAGTACTAAAGCATAACAGCATAGATATATTAAAATGCCATTTGAAGAAAGTCAGCAAAAGCAGATGTTAAAGCACTAACAGCATAAGCAAGGGTCTAGTTGTAAGGATAAGTCTATCTCTGCAACCTCTTGAGTTATAAAGATCAGCTGTGAGGAAGGGAATCTGGTTTATGGATGGGATCCCATACAGTTAATTATTGCAAAACAACTTCTTGTCCCTCATGATCACAAGATATTTTCTTAGACTTCTATTGTAGGAAGTGATTATTACTTTAAATTGATAGTCTTCTTACTCTTTCTACTAATCAATCAACCTTTACAATAAATTTGAGTTTTCTAGCTGTTTTTCTTAAGTGTTGTCCCCTTAATTAGTAATACAATTAATCAGCATTGATTAACTTCGAGTTGCTGTGATTAGAGTGTAAGTACAGTACAGAACAGAGTGTTTTTAGAAGTAATATTAAACCTTTTAATAGACTTCAGCCTTGCCATGAACAATAAAAATTCAGTTTGGTGGTGAAGAACCTCATGAGTGAGGTTCTTATTATCTCCTTTATTTGGCCACAGAAGTCTGTGAGAATGCTGATCATGGCACATAATCAGAACTGGCATTTTAAAAAATGGTACTTTGTAATTCATTGATGTTAAAATAACAAGTGTTGTCAAGATAGTAAAAACCTGGCCACAGGAATGAAAGATCTGACAGGCCTAAGTGAGATGTGCGTTGTGCACCTATAGAGATTGATTATCAGACTCCTTTGACAACACTAATTTAATGGATAACTAGTAAATAAAGATCTGTATGAGATGCAACCCATTGCTCCTTTCCCAAGGCTTTACAGGACCATGGGTGAAGAAATAGCTCTTGTGTTTTCCTCTATCAATAAGCCTCCTAAATACATATGTCTCCTATGTCTAAGCAAATCTCCAGGTCCTCCAGAGATCCAGGCCTTCCTGGGTAGTGAAGCAATATGTGCTGTGCTCTGCAATGTCCCCTTCAAAATTCAAGGTCAGCTGCAAGTGCAAGAAGCCTCAGCTGATAGGGGAAACATCTATAGTGTTCCCACTCTGCACATGCTGGCAGTGTCCCAGGTGTTCCCACCTCTCCCTTCGTGGCCATGAGCACCACTGCTGCACTGCCCCAGGCAGCAGTAGCTTGCAGCAGTGTGCAGCGCACAGTGCTGGAACTGACCTGCTCAGGTCTGCACCCAGAGCCAGAAACATACCCACAAAAAAGCCCAAAACAGCCTCCCTTTCTTCAGAGGTTTGGGAGGATGCAGAGGTGACTAACAGCCACCTTGACCCAAAGCCCTTCTCATCCCAGATCACAGGTTTGAAGCTGGGTGTTTAGCAAATGTTTGGGCAAATGCTGGAAGTCAAGTAGTGCTGCTTAGCTAATGTGGCAAGAATTTAAAGAGTATTTTCAAAGTGGTAAGTGCAGTTTGACACTGCATGTCCTGGGGATGCCTGAAAGATTGGATCCTCATGAATGGGGGTTGGGGGTAAAAAAATAAATGTGTGTGGAGGGGATCCCCTCCTCTAGCACTATCTTGGAGGATTCTTTAGAAAAATGCTGAAAGCTCATGCTCGTACACTAGCAGCAAGATTTTAACCTGCCAGTCCATACATGATAGTAACAATGTTGTGTCAGTTCTTTAGGAAAGACATAAACAAGGGCAAATGAAGAATTCCCCTATACAGCAGAAGACAGTCTAAGTAGATTAGACTCTGACATAGCACTTAAGTTTATCAAGCATTTAGTGTTTAGGATGTACAATAACAGTTGTAAGGGACTTGCCAACTATCTGGGCTTCCCCCACTGTTTCTGGTTTGGCAACAATGTGGTTTTTCACCCTGTTGCTATGCTGACTGCCAAGGAGACATGGCCAGCTTTCTGCTTCCTGTCTTCCTTTTTGTTCTGGCTTGGCCTGCATTCTGCCTGCCAAGTCACAAATGCCAAAAGCTTATACAGAAAGGTCAAACAACTAAGGCTTGAAATCACCTATGCCAACATTTGTATTTTCCTTCTATTCTTCTGTATTCGGCTAAATGGAAAGTACACACCACACAACTGAGATAGGAATACAGAGAAATTTTTGACAATAAGAGTGTATAAATTACAGTTTTCAAACTGCTTGCAAAGGCAGTGAACACTAAACACTTTCAGAGGAATTCCAAGTGCTAAAGATATTTAATAACCTTTTGGTTTGTCAATTTATCCCTCCCCCACTCAGTTTGGTTTTGTTTACTGCTGCTGTTTTACTGTATTTGGAACTTAGTACTACACATCTCTGCAGCTGGATCTGCACCTACATTAATATCTATGACCCTGTTTTAACTACTAAGAAAATTAATCTTATGGTAATATTTATAACTTGGAAGTTCTAATAAAAAATATATAGATACTCAGATCCTAAACATCAGCAACATAAATCTGAAAACTCAGCTGTACAATTTTGTACATTTTTCCTTAGAATAAAATTTATTTTCCTGATTTTGATTCATCTTCTCTCCACCTTGTAACATTTAAGCAGGAAAATATATCTACCACTTCTATTTCTGCAGTGTTTCTTATCACAATCATGATTTTCATCTATTGCTTTAATTTCCAAGTTTTACACTAAACACTAAGGCTGATAATAGTAGCCATAAATGCAGCATGACTGTTGGCCATGAGTTGTAAAATTGGATAGTTGCAGGGGAAACCTTCTGTTCAGATGAGTCATGAAAGCCTAGGTTGCAAAGCACAACTCACTTTTTCAGTCAGTCTTCAAAAGAAGCTATTCACTTTATTCATCATCTGTTCAGCCTCTCCTCTGCCTTACACACCTTTAAAGAGAGGGTGTTTCTTTAAAGTAACAGCAAGAAGCGAAAGAAAAAAGACAAAGGTGCTTTCAGCAACAGGCTTTTCATAATAAGCAACATTTGATTGTCTCTTATTCAGATGAGCAAGAAACCTTTACAGTTCTTAGTGGTTTTACTTTGTTTAACTAAAAATGTTTTCCTGGACATTGAAGATTGCAGTGTTGAGGAATATTCCTAGGCATATGGTGCTGGCAGAAGGAAGGTAGAGAGAGAATGCAAAGAGAAGGTAGGGAAAAGAATGTCATGCTGGTTGTTTTGTTCATTTATACAGGTGGTTTTAAGTTATCTTAAAGTAAATGTTTAACAATTTTATATACAGTGTTCCTAAAGTTAATTATAGACCGAGACCTTGGGTAAAAAGGGCTGCCAATGTATTAACGGGATTACAATGTGCTTCCTAGGGTCAAATATTGCTTGTGGAGAATGACACACATGCAAAGATATGCCAGTTTTCTGTCACTCTCCACTACTAATCTCATGGAAAGATATGGTCCAGAGAATTTGCCTTGCTCTGCCACATAATCACTGCATTTCTTTTTCATGCCTTATAACTTAATACATGTTATTTCTTAACATATGAATTTTTTGGTATGTGTTTGGTCTAGTCTTTTGTGGTTTTTCTTTTAATGCTGCAACATGCTGATTACATTTTTTCCGTCTGCTGATTATTACACTGACTTACGCTAATAAATTTAGGCAGGCAGCTATCATGTTGGTGGTGACATATGCCTTTGCTGAGAGATCCTCATGTGATTGCCTGTAATCCACATGAACTTAATGTTAGGCTGAGGCATATTTTTGAAACGGTATAGGTGAGAACTGTGCAAGGATACCCAAGCTTGCTGTGACTGAGCTAACCAGTATATGAAAAACAGTCTAGGTTTGCAAGCCTGACAGTCTAAGATTCATGTTTTCTGGGCTGTCTCCTATATACAATCACATACTGTCTAACAAACTGTGGTAACCTCTAGACTAAACTTGGTATAAAACTTTAGTTTTATTCTCATTGTCATAGCAATCTGTCTTCATGTGCTGTTTCCATCTCCTGAACACTTACATCATGCTGTTATCAATAGCTATGCTTGTGGAAGTGATTTTATTGTTAATTTGATTAAATGAAAGAAAGGGTCCATACAGTATTGCTAGTGTTTCCTGGGGGGACACAGGGCTTTAGACTTACGGCAGATAAACTGGCTTGATATGGAATATATTTTAATGTTGTTATACAGATTTAATTTTAACAATTGTGTATGTAGGAAGATTAATGCCAGAATCACTTTGGAAAAATTGGCCAAACAATGTGCTGATGTATACTTGAGTTTCTGGAGTTGCTTTGCTGCTGATAGAGCACTCTGTTGCCAGCCCCAACACTGCCTTGCTCTGCTGTGGGTAGGTCACACCCCCTTGTTCTACTCATGTGTGGAAGTTCATGGGGGCCAGCAAACAGAAGAGCATCATGTGAAAAGTGCTTATTGCTGTGGGGCAGCTTCAGGTTGGAGGGGTTTTGGGAGGTATGCTGATGTGCAGGCTTCTTAACTTTGCTGGTTTTCTTGGTTTATTTTCTGCAAGTGTGACATGTGACTGACTAGTGGGCCCTCTGTAATGCTTGTCAGTCACACCCACTGGGTGGAGAAAACAGCCCGAGGGCAAGGTGAATTTAATGAGAGAATCATATTTTCTCATGATCTTGCCATTACTGATATCATACTGCTGTCCTGAAAAAGTTTGATTGGTTTTTGTCTTCCACTTTTAAGTTGACATTAAAGGGGCAGAGTTTTTATTCAGATGTTTTTGTTCAGATGTAACTTCATAAGAGTAAAAATTATTGACTAACTAGCCAGTTGGTCTCATTTTGATGTCAGTACAAATTTTAGCAATGGCGTGGACACCTGAACTACTGAAAGTTAGGCTGGTCTTAATGAAGTCAAGTTGCACACTTTACTGAACAAGCTGCTCAGGCAGCATGGACAGATTGACTTTACATTGCTCTGGAGTGTTGGTAGCAATCACACCAAAAGAAGGCTGGGCTAGAAATGGAGATGTAAGAATGCTGTTTTTTTCACAGTTATACAAGATGTGTATCTGTGGAGGGCAGGAAGTGACAGGCTGAAGGGAAGAAGGTGAGGCAGAATCTTAGAAGCTCATAGGCTTCCATTAGAGTATTGTCACTTGCTTGAAATCAGTCATAAGAAGGTCTGTGGTAATTAAAGTGAACTGTTGTGCAGCACATTGTGTCTTCTCATCTAAGTCCTTCAGGTCAAGTGGGTTTAACTCATTTGTCCAGGAGAAATACAGTGCAGAGCTGCCAAAGGGCTTGAATACACATAAAGTGTTGAACTGATTCTTGAACCTGCTATGTGGGTGCACAAAGGGCAAAATTATTAGTATCAGTTTGCAGAAGAAGGGCACTGCAGTTAATAAGTTGCTATTTTTTGCTATAAAATTTTTAGAAAAATCTTAAACATTTCTGTAAGGAATGCTTTTGTGAATGTGCTGTTCACGTTTATTCCTGTTCTTTCAGTAATGCACAAGAGAGTTAACATGTTTAACCTATTAGACATTACCCTCTACAAATCCCCAGAAGTTGGCTATAGATAACCCTGTAGCTATATGCATTTATAATTTCAGTACACACACATGCATGTATGCACAGATACATGAATGTATAATGAATTATTAAAATGAAAAGGACTGTTTGGATTAAATATTATCTTATATCTTGGGCCAGCAGAAAGTTATTTTTAAAGTATTTAAGGGCCTTTAATAAGAGTGTAAAATTGCAACTATAGTAGACATGTTGAGTGTCTAAGGATACTCATACTGGCTTCATGTCTTGGAGCTGTTGGGTGGTACAACCCCTTTTGCTTTATACCACAAACTGAAACTTGAGTTTCTGATGTATTTTCAGTAAACTTTTGCAAGGTTTTTTAACTCCAAAGACTATGTTTTTTATAGCTGCAGACCAAATGAGTCTTGATAGCTTTCTCAAGGTCCTGCTGTGATGGAACAATAGTAAGAAAATATGCCTTAGAAACACTAGATGGTTAAGTAATGTTCAAGGCACTGGCAAGTTACCAGGTACAGTTAGAATTTTGAGCTAGGGTGAGTTTTTATTGTTTTGTTTGATTGGTTGGTTTTTTTCTTCTACTTAATTAACACTCAATTTTCACTCATGCAAACAAAAAAAGGTAGTAAGCAATAAAAATGAAAGCCTTGGAATTTGAATTCATGCATCTGTTTTTTTTAGATAAAAAGTAGTATCCTTTTTTTAAGTGTATATGTATACCCTTAGGTACTCCAAGAACATGTGCCAACTTCTGTAAATAAACTGTAATTGAAAGAGCAGAAGCAGCCTCTTCTGTATACTGAATGGGCAAAACTGCAGCTGGTATTATACCTATGTCACCTGACATAGGTAGATTTGATTTGAAATAGATGATTTGAAAATTAGGGAAATTAGAAATTAGCAAACTCAGAAATCAGAAGTGAGGGATATGCTGATGTGTAATATACAGTGAAAATTACAGGATTACAAAACAGATGCTTCCATGTGATATTAGCCACAAAAGGACAGAACTATGTTGGGAAGGCAGAAATGAACATGATGAGATAAGATTTAATATTTTTTAAATAGCTTATGACCAATATGACTACAACACCAATACTGTTGCTACTAAGAAGATGGGGAGCCTGTGGGGAAAAATGTTCTTTCAAATTGTTTTGTTTTAAACTTGAAGGTCAAGTCAAGGCTTAAGTCATTATACTTTTTTAAAAATTATTTTTGGTTACATGCTTTGCAAATAATTCTTCACATTTTTTGAAGAGCTTCCATGCCAAGCCTAAAACTGGGTTGGTCATACATTTTTATGGGTTAGTCAGTTCTACATTTTAAGTTCTCCTGTGGAGCATCATGTGATTAGGCACTTCTAATTTTTATCTACTATAGAAGGTCAAAGTAGACAGAAAATCAATGCATTGATCATAAATTTTTTTGACCACTATTGCTTCAGGACTCTATATACTATCTCTTCTCATTTTTTCTTGATTATGAGCTTGTATATGTGGGAAAATAAACACAGTGCCTATAAGAACACATGAAATTACAGACAAGTTGATGAACTACTGGTATGAAAAGGTAGAGTGATTTTTCTCAGTCAGTTCTTGTACTCTAGCTACTTGTTGCCCATTTAGATTTAATCTTTCTTTTGTTATGGTTAGTTTGTTCTAATATTGTATGTGTTTGTGGTGTGAATATGGACAGGCAAAGTGGTGCATATTTTGTCTATGAATTTTAAAAGTGTAGGGGATGAAATTAAATCCACCATAAGAGAATACAGTAACATAACCTATAAATTATGTGTATGTACTGCCATTTGAGACATTGTTTTCGTAAACATGATCTATGATTTAAAATTATGTTCCATAAGGATCCACAGAACTATGCCATTCCTTATGCCCCATCTCTGTTAGATGTAAATAATATCCCAGGATTTAAAAATTACATATAGTTTGAACTAACAATCTCAAGACAAGAAATACTCAGCAGAGGATAGGCAGCAGTTGAAAAAAAAGAAGGAAAAAACCCAACCAAAACCAAACCATCACCTTCTGGGATCTTTTCTTGGTGTATTCCATATTCTTTAGGGTAAAGGTTGTATTTTGTCATCAGTAATAAAGTTGAAATTAATTGAAAATTAAACAGTTCTAGTAGAATTGCAAATCATATGTCAAAATAAGGAGATCCCTTGGTAAATGTTGTAGCATTTAGAAACACTACAATGATGTTCAGATTGTCAACTCATTAAACCTTTCCCTTCCTATGTCAGAGAAAACATTATTTACTGAGAGGGCTTCTAAATACAGTTATACTTACTGGCAGAGGTTTTACCTTGTGCTATTCTTAGCTGTCTTAAAGAAATACCAAATACTGGAGCGCTCAAGTCTAATATGGAGTTTCCACAATATGTAAACCTCTAGCATTTTAGTTTAATTGCTGTTTATTTCCTCCAATTAGTGTCTAGTGTGGTGGAATACTTAGTATTTTGGGAAATCTCTAATAGAAAGGCCTCATGAGCCTCTGCTAATATTTATGGGTTCTTTGTCAGGTGATGTTTTCGACTCACGACATAGCATATGATTGTAACTTTCTGGAAGGCTGAAGAATCCAGCTTTTATTAATGTATGATTTAGTGGAAAATGCAATGCACTTATAAGAAAAAATGCAGACCAATCATACAGTATTTGTTGAACTATGCTTTCTTTTGTACTTTTAAACTGTAATTTACCATGAAGTGCCTCATCCAAAGCTCTCTAGAGCAACTTTCCATTGGTTTTAACAATCTTTGTCTGTGACTCATATTAACAGAACTGTTGTGGGTTTTTCTTTGTCTTGTCATCATTACCCTATGACTAAAAATGTTGCCTTGTGTAGTGGAAGTGTGCATTTTATCTTCCTGAACTATTTTTGCTTTACTGCCCTAAAATTCAACAGAAAATGAAATCCTGACTGCATGGGAATCAGTATTAAAATTCACATTGGCTTCCATGAAACAAGCATCCATGCAGAAGATTTAGGCTGGGTATTAGGAGGAATTTCTTCATAGAAAGGGTAATGAAATGTTGGAATGATGTACCCAGGGAGGTAGTGGGGTCACCATTCCTGGAGGTGTTGAAGAAAAGACTGGAAATGGCACATAGTGCTATGGTCTAGTTGACGTGGTGGTGTTAGGTCATAGGTTGGACTTGATGATCTCAGAGGTTTTTTCTAAACTAATTGATTCTGTGATTCCATGATCTTAGTAAGGTACTAAGGTCAGGATCAACTTTTCTCTTATTAAACATAAAGAAGAGGATAGTTTATTAATGGTTGCAGGTTATTTGCTTACAAATACAAACTTTTTAAGTAATGCAATCTGTCATATAATTTCATTCTTCTCTGTTTTCCAAATAAGTCTTTCACTGTGTTCTACGTTGTGATTTTTGTTCTCTGAAGAA
>NW_008670287.1:0-486 GCF_000695815.1 Acanthisitta chloris | reverse complement strand
CCTCCCCACAGCAACCGCAGGTCCCGAGCGCAGCTCCTACCTCCCCCCAAAAAGGGCGTTTTTCCCGTGCACTGAGGTCTTTTGCCAAAGAAAAGGCGTCCCACCCCAGCGGCCAGGGGCCTTTGTCTCCCGTAAGTATCCGAGCATCTGACAACATGCATGCCACTGTCCTGGTCCAGGATGGTATGGGATGGGATGGGATGGGATGGGATGGGATGGGATGGGATGGGATGGTCTGTCAGAGGGTCAGGATATTTGCAGTGCTGGGACATTTCTGGGGTCTCCTGGTTGGGGGTGGATCTGGGGGTGTCCCCCATATCCCTGGGCTGACCCTGCTTCTCCTCCTCACCTCCCCAGGCCATCAGAGAGAAACTGGACGTGTCCCCGTTGGTGTCCCTGCGGAGTCTCAGTCAACCATGAAGCTCCTTTCACTGGTGGCGGTGGTGATGGTGGTTTCTGTGGTCCTGTGTAGCACTGTCGTCCTGC
>NW_008670286.1:0-15290 GCF_000695815.1 Acanthisitta chloris | reverse complement strand
CTGGGCCCCTCAGTTCAGGAAGTGCTGAAGAGAAGAGCAACGAGGATGGTGAAGGTACTCAAGCACAAGTGTTATGAGGAGAGGCTGAGGGAGCTGAAGTTGTTTAGCCTGGAGAAGAGGAGGCTCAGGGGAGACCTTACTGCCCTCTACAACTACCTGAAATGAAGTTGTAGTCAGGTGGAGGTTAGTCTTTTCTTCCAGGCAACAAGGGCACAGACTCAAGCTCTGCCAGGGGAGGTTTTATGTTGGATATTAGGAAGAGATTTTTTATGGAAAGAGTAATCAGGCTTTGGAATGGGCTGTCCATGGAGGTGGTGGATTCCCCATCCCTGGAGGTTTTCAAGATGAGACTGGATGTGGCACTTAGTGCCATGGTCTAGTGATGATGGTAGAGTTGGACTTGATGATCTTTGAGGTCACTCTATCAACCCAGTTGATTCTATGATTCTGTGATTCAGGCAGCCTATATAATGTTGTTGATAAAAAAATATGCACTTTTTAAGAATCTATAAGATTGTAATCTTAATGTGAATGACTCAAATTCCACTGTTTCTTGAACTATCAGACTACAAGACAATATGATGATAAATCCATTGTCTTCATTTTCTTCATGTAGTCTCACAGGGATTCCTTAGTAATCTTGCTAAATTGCTAGCATTCATGCCTTTTCCCACCTAGAATATACTGAGAAAATTTCATTCATTCAGGTCTTTTCCTTACATATGTCATGTATGAACTTGCAAAATTAGATTAATTATAGTATCTAGATTAATTATACAGCAAGAACATACATTAAAATATATTGTAATATTCTGATTTCCCTCTGGGTCATCTATACTACAGCATAATTTAGAGTCAAGCTGCCACATTTGCAGGTAGTTCAACATGAGTTTCTCAGTTAAAAGAGGATGTATTTGACTTCTGTCAAACTGTTCATGTTTCTATGAGAAGAAGGGTTACAGGACTAGGCAATAGCCAGTAAAAATTTACCATTTCTATTCACTTTAAAATGTCAGCTCCCAGCTGCACAAGTTCCATTAGAGAAGAGTTTTGTTAGAGAAAGACTGGTCAGTTTTCTGATACCATTACATCATATGTGCCACTTTAAACACATATTCTGTAGGCTCAGTTTTAAGATATAACAAGAACTGCCATAGTGGAAGTGATGATTTGTCACTGCTTTATTGTTGATATTGTATGTCACTGTCTCACCTGTCTCATACTCAGAACTGATACTGGATATTTCACCCGAATTCAATGTAGGAAATGCAGAATGAACTGACTGCCAAACAAGTACAGCACAAGCTGAAGTCTACTGATTGCCCTTTCAGTGCATTCAAAACAAATTCCAGAAATATTAAATTAGGAAATATCTGCATGACTTAGCCTTTTCACATCCATGGTACTAGAAACAGAGTAGATGTCCAAAGGCCTTTAGATGTATATAATCCATGATTTGCTGTTTCAGCATTATTCTCTCCTTCCAAAAAACCCCTCCATTTCAGCAGCAGGTGTACCTGGAGCTGTCTGTCCAAAATGTTTTATGAGTTTAGAGATATGCAGGTGCCTAGGTTTTCATCAATAAAAGCATGCAGTGGAGCATGCTATCGAACATGCTCAGATTGCATTGCTGAAAAGGACAGATTCTCTTATAACCTCCTCACACCTATTTCTAGCTGCCTCACTGAAGATTGCTGTGTGATCCAGGCTGCTATGCTTACAGAGATTATGCCTTTACATATTAATAAATTCACTTGTATTTATTTTGTCAAACATGTTGTATCTTTAATGTGCAAACAGTTCTCAGAAGAGAAACCGGATTGAGGACTCCTCATTCCAGGAAAGTTGGGGCATGATCCCTTTTTCTGCTCACATCCTCTGAATGTCAGGAATGCAGTGTTTGGTTTCACAGTGACAAAATTTAAAGGAAGGTTTAGTCTACCCTACATCTCACTGTAAAGGGTACATTACTCAGGACAGCATCCTTCACTTATTTGACATGTTTTGGTTACCATTTTATTTTAAAAAAAATGGATAGCAGCGTCACCACATACTGAGAGACGTGGCTAGCTCTTGCAACCTCTCCCATCCAAAGAGGTGATCTAAGAGTATCTGAGTTCTGTGCATATCAGAGAAATAGTTTTAGCCATGTTTATTATTTAAAAAAATATGAATTATATAGGAAGTGTAGAGGTATAAGATGCAAAATTTAGAGCATAGATAAAGGAACCATTTACAACTAACTCTGATATGAATTAGTAAACATACTTGCAATTTCTTTGAACATTATGAATAATTGATTATAATTTGGTGATATTCTTATTAATATTGAAACTGCCAGTATTAAAAAACCCACTCACTTATAAGTGAGCTTGAGTTACTTTTGTTCCTGAATACTTTTCTAATAAACAAACACAACTCTGCAAAAGTTACTAGCAGATATTAGTATTTTATGCAGTATAAGATAGTACATTTTTATGTAGTTTTCACAACAACCAGAGCATAAGGTCATTTTAAAGAATTTACATTTAGCTGCAGTCTACATTATGGATGCCTAACTTTGCATCAAAGAATACATTCAAGAAAAGCACTTTCATATTTTATTATTTTACATACTGAATGAAGTGCACAATTATAAGAAGGTGTTTTATCTGTTAATTGGTAGGTCTGAGAAATAGCTATCTCTTCACTAAGCAGGCATTTCAGTTGCTTTCAGGAAATATAAACATCTGTGTATCTGCCATTAGATGCACTCAGGCTACCACCATGTTGGCAGAGCAGAGCATCATCAACTCATAGCAAGAAAAATTTAAGTTGTGACTTGGATTTTGTCTAGTGCTGTGGAATTTGCTTTGTAGAAATCTTAGTCATTTTGCTTCTGTAACTTTTTGAACAACTTTTTTCAAAAAACTGCCTCAAAGTAGTGTGTTTATTGGATACTGGAACATGCATTATTTGTATTTCTTTGTTAAGAAAGTGGTTTTGTCTTGACTTCAGGTGAAACCAATTATCTGCAGCAATCTATTCACTAGATGGTTATCTTTTATTAAAGTACCCCATTTTTCCTGCCACTGAAAGAAATATTATTTCTAGTTTTGTTTTGGGTTTTTTGGGTTTTTTTATGAATTGCAGTATCTCTTAAATCTTTGTGTATTTTTAAAATACATTATTTTCTTCTTCTCTTTAGTATATTCTTAAATTTGCATTGGTCTTTGAACCTGCATAAATGCCTTTCATGTTCTGAATTGATGACAAGTCTTTTCCTCTGTGCTATAATCAAATTTTATTTAAAAAAACCCACAAGTAACTTGAAGAACTGTTTTACAAGGTGCTTTTATCATGTTTATAAACGCAAAGCAAGTGACTGTTCTACCTTAAGCTTTACACCCCTGCTCATACTCTTTATAATGAGACTGGTCAGTATGTTTTTTCCCATTTAGGAAAATATTAGAATTGCATTGTGACTGCTCTGCACCTTCTTCAAGCAACCTAATTTGAAGAGACTTTTAAAACCAACAAATGTGTCTGAAAATCTCTACTGTGAGGGTGGTGAGGTACTGGCACCAGCTGCCCACAGAAGTTGTTGGTGCCCCATCCCTGGAAATGCTCAAGACCAGGTTGGATGGAGTTTTTAGCAACCTGGTCTAGTGGAAGGTTTCTGTGCCAATGGCAGCAACATGGGAATAGATGATCTTTAAGGTCTGTTCAAACCCAAGCCATTCTGTGATTCTATGATTCTATGAAATGCCCACTCCTGCCTTGATTTTCATTTAATAGAATGTACTGTTTCGTATCAATTGGAGAAAAATGCTGTCTTCATCTGTAGAAAACTGTATTCATGGCATAATGAGCATTATCCCTGGAGCAAGCATTAGCTTCATTATAATAACATCAGTAATCAACCCTAAAGAGGTAAAAGAATCCTGCAGATGTAAGGTGGAGAACTTGAGAGAAGGAGATGGTGGGTGAGCACCTGCTGCTGCTCAAGATCTCATTCTTGACTCTGATATCAAGTACATCAAAACAATGAATATTTAATGCATCACATTAACTTAATCTCAAAACACCATCATTTAGATGTGTTTCAACTCATGGTAGTGAGAGAAGTAGTGTAAACCTGTAATAGATCATTAAAATTAATGAAGACCAAAAATTACTGTAAGGTGTATGACAATGTATATGATTTTCTTTCCCATTTTAACTATAACAAACAGCTCAACTTTAGAAGCACGTGAAAAGCAAAGACAAAACTCTTTGACTATGGTCTACTGGCAAGGAGGCTCAGCATTGTAGCTCTGGTTAATATAAATATTCTCTGCTCAAAATTCCTCTAACAGAAATCAGTTTACTAAATGGAGAGGTTTTGTAACTCTCTTGGGAAAATTATGAGGAGTCATACTGCATCAGCAAGACTGTCTCCGACAGCACAAAACAGCCACGGAGAGGCTACTACCACCTCACCCCATATGTCCAACTCACACAAGTAAGGACTTGTCTGGCCAAATATCCATCAGAATTGCATATTAATGGTATTATTTGAGTTCAATATTGAATTTGATCATTTTCTCCATCTGTACCTAGATACTACCTAAAGCATTGTGCTTTTCTGCAATACAGGTCAACAAGCTGCAACTATAAAAAATCATTAAGCCCCATCGAATATTTCCATTTTAAAATTGTCATCGGTATAAAACACATATTTTTGGAAAACTTAAATATTGAAGAAATTATATCTGTTATTATTTTTCTTGCCTCTGTTTTCTACTCTCCAGAAACAAACTTATTCTATTTAGTGATATTTTTTTGCCAAATAATTTTTATTGCCTCTTAAATTTCCCCACAATGTTGACCAACTATGTTTTTATTATTATTTTCAATATGTATTTAGCCTGTACTTATCTAAGCAGGCAAAATTTTCAAAATATTTTAAATAAAATTATTTTGATGTTTATCTTTTTTTTTTCCTCCACCCATGACTTATAGATATTACAGGATAAAGAAGGGAGATAAAATACAGAGAACACATTTGGCAGATAACAATGAATAGAATCAACTGATTCTTACGTCCAAATTACTAGAAACTAGCTATTAATGACCATCTCATATCAAGATCTCAGCCATGGCTCCTGTAGCACAGGAACAGGAGCATGATCATGCAAACTATGAAGTCTGTATGTTTGAGAGGTTTTCAGAATAGAAAAGCACAAGTGCCTATAACTCATTCTGTTTTTTATTGCTGTTTATATACTAGAGAAAGTCTTTGTAAAGTTTATAAAGACTCCAGCTGAGATGAGACTAAATTTAAATTCTACCCTCTTGTATGCCTTCTTTTACTCACCCAAATCTTATTAAGTAGGAGCAGCACTTGTGCGTCTGTGTGAATGTCTGTGTAAAATCATACGAATAAGTACAATTTTCACAGGGCAGATTTCACTGTATTTTCCTATGAGCATTTTTCAATGAACTTTACTGAATTTAAAGGAACTTTGACCTCTGTACTCATTACAGCTAATATGAAAACTGTATAGAGGTTCACTGATTCACACCTCAGAGTGGCACAGTCTCAGTTCAGCATGCTTCTGCTGCAATATATTTCTATTGGAATGCTTTTAGAACTGCTATCAGTAGAACTTAATTTTCATTCTGAACTGTCATGTTCACTAAAGCTGCAGAAAGCCTGACCTTTAATCAAGAAGAAGGAACATCACAAAACATCACTTTATTGTAGAGATAATGTACAATTCACAGTACTGCGTATTGCAGCATCAATTCTTTGATGTTACAAAACTTGCTTTTCTCTCAGTTTCCTCCTTTCGCAATATTTTCTATTTTTATTTACTAATGTATCACTACCATATCTACAAAGAAAGGAAATGAGGTACACTTGCCAAACTTGCTAATTTAAAGGATCATTTAAAATATGCCTGTATATCGAGGAGAATTTTTCAAGTATTAGGTTTTAGCCCTTCTTACCAGAGTAATTGCAGTAACTCTGGACTTTTCTATATGGATCATCTAATCTGGTGGGTTTAGTCATCTCTTACTTTATGGCAAATATATCTGCCATGCCCTGTCCTCATTTTGTATTAATTCTCTGCTGTCATTCATGTATCTCAGCACTCGGAAGTCTTCTAGTCCATTAATAAATGTGGGTTTTTTTAGTTATGTCATGTGCCTTCCTCTATATATATGAGAAAAACATGGATGCCAAGTAGACAAGGGAAACTTTGCTGAGAGGGTCTGAAAAAAAGTTTAGTTCTTCATTTCTTTTCTGTGACTGACCTTAGGGTAGTTCTGATCCTGTGTTTTCATAGCCACTGACGGCTACATGAATGTATGCTTAGCACAGTAACAGCCATGGACAAAAATGTTCTGTTGATAAATGAAAGACATTATTTTAATTAGCTATATAATTGTTCTTTCCACTCTAATTTATAATAGGGTTGGTTTTAAATTTTCCCAATTTCTGGGAGGAAAAATATAGACAGGTTTTACTTGCTTTATGAATTAAAGAAGTCACATACATTGATAAATTTAATTCACGTTTAAAGATATCACTTTGTGTCTTTACACAGCCTAAGTCACTCTATTGGTCAAAACCTAATTTTGAGTTTCAACTGTCTTGTTATAGAAATCAAGCCAACATGATTTAACCTTCTCTGCACAAGTTGCTCTTTCCAGAAATATCAAGGACAAAAGCAGCCAACAGCACAGCTATCAGTCACGAAAAGTTCTGTCTGTTGCTCTGAGAACTGGACTGGTTCCACTGCACCCATGAGAGGAATCCAAGAAAAGTTTTCAGTGTATATCACACAACCTGTACTGGACTCAATATTTTACATATGTGGTTGCATAAGCAAAATATGTTCTTGAAAGTCTTTCAGTGTAATTATCCTTTCTATGGACTTTATTCAGCATTACACGTGAAGATTACATGATGCTGCCCAGGGAGTTTACTGCTGAGATGCTGCTGGAAGGAGCTGCTTCAGCAAGGAAAGCAGCAGGTAGGGAGCTGCCAGGGGAGTGTAGGGCTGGAAGGATGCTGTTGCACCAACAGGTGAAAGCAGAGCAGGACCAAAGATGTTGATGGTGATGAGGGTCAGATGCAGACCAGGGATACTCAGATGGATCTGTAGATATGAATTATGCCTGAGGTCAAGTAAAAAATTCAGCCTACAAGTTAAGGTTAGGATCAGCCAGGTGAAGCACTGTATAACTGCATTTGAGATCCAGTCCTTCACCCTGATAATTTCCTGGAATTTGCAACCCATAACTGTTGCTGCCTGACAGAGGTTTTATTTCAGAAAATATTCCCTGCTGGCTTTTGGTCTTTGTATAGTACTACTTTTTCAAAGAATGAACATCCAAAAAACCAAAAGTTAGGTTCCAGAACATTCGGACTAGAAACAGAAAGAAGTTAGGTTTTTCTCCTTACAAATGTGGCCTCAGACCAGATGACAGTCATACTTAGTCTTGCAGAAGTTCTCTCCATATGTCTTCTGCCTAATGAATATTTAATCACATTTCAGTGAACCACTGAATGTTTAATTTAGTTTTAGTATACACTTTTCACCCATGACTGCTGAAAGTTTAATACAAGAACAGTCCTCCTAACAGGAACTGCAACTCATGAATTCTGCTTTCTGTCTCTTAAGTCCTCAAGGTGAGTGCTTAAACCTCAAGGCAACCCCATGATAGGAACATTTTGTGGGCTGCTGGATGGTACAAGTTTGAATTTTGTCAGGAAGTCAAGAGAATTAAAACCATATAAATCAATTCCTGAGTGAGTACATTACATGAAATGGAGTTGCTATCACCATTTCTGGAGATGTTTTAAAAAAAGTGTTCTGTCCACTTTGGGAAAGGCTAATTCTGTCCTGCACTCTGGGTGTTTTAAGGACGTTTATGAGCCAGAGATCCTGAGAGGATTTTTTGGTAGACATGAACACAGTCTTTGCTATTGGATGTACAGACAAATTCATTATTTCATGTTAGAGAGCATCATGGAGAGGCAAAAAGCAGAGTAAATGATTTTTAGGGATAAGGAAAGAGCGTAACCCAATGAAATGAAAATGTGAAGGAACAATCTGTCTATCTTCCTTTTTGATTTATCCCTCAGGCTTGCTGATGATTCGTGTGACTGTTACTTTTCTTTCCCCTGCCATGACACTGTTCAGAAAAGAAAGAATATCACATGTAATAACCACGGTCTGGTCTATGCTGTGTCTCCTAAAGAGTTAATATTAGATAATACCCAATCCAATGTGGTGCCTGTGGCTACTGTGTTTGTTTGTCATGGGCAGGAAAGAAGCATTAAAGTGCTTCACCCAATCCTATTCTGAATGCCGTCGGTCCTCAGATGTAATATGCACTTTCTTCAAAAGTAGTACAGATTAACACATCTATTTTTCCAACTTTTACACTATATCAAGTAGATTTGAGTTGAAGACTTGCCATGGAGGGGATAAGAAGAATTAGAGTAGCTGATGGCTTCTATATTAGTCTTTGGGCAACATTGCAAAGAAACAAGTAAATTCCCATCTTTCAAGCTGCTTTATATTTCTTCCATCTCACTACCTTCTCTTGGATGGTATAATCAGGTGAGAATGCAGGATACAGATCTCTTAACATTCATATTAGCCCTTAGGATGATGATGAATCATAACTTCCAGTCTTTATCTGTTAAGACCCTGAAGGAAACAATGTAGTTTCTAATTTTGGATTAGTTAGATTGATTTGAAAATGTTTTATAATGAAGATGTGTTCATTAATTTAATCTGAATTTTAATTCCCAAAAGAAAAATATTTCTGGAGTCCTTGTTCTAGTTTTTAAAAGCAACGAAAGACACAAACAAACCTGTGTCACCTGTCTTCTGCTATATTTTGGTGTATGAATTTCTTTATCCTTTTTTCCACTTTGACTATTACACCAGTTTATGATCTCATTTGTCTGATCTTTTTCATCTGCCCTTAAAGAAGGAAGTGCTTTCATTTATTGATATATTAATTCTCTTTCCCAGAAACACCTCATTTTAAAATATAGTACTATTTTCCACTTAATATTCTATAGAAAACAAACCTGTGTAGTACAGAAAACAATAATATAAGTATAGGTAAATTTAGGTTATTACAAACTTGTATTTCTTAGATTTTATGAATACTTATTTTATTTCTAAATATGATGCTGAGAAAAATATACCACGATCTCTTTGTTGCCAATGAAATTTTAATTTCATTTTTGTGCATTCAATCTTTTGTTCAATGACAGACATTGAAAGTGTTGAAGAGAAGGATTAGATTTTATTTTGCAAATCTAATTGTAAATGAATAATCTGGAATTTTTTTCACATAGTCTAGGAATCCATCTTGTTTTAAAATACCGTATTTTGTTTGATACTCTATAAAAATGAAAGATATGGGTGTTGTTAAATTGTTATAAATCATAAAGCATCTGTGAGGAATCTCTAATGCCAATCCAAGCATGAAGAAAACCTGTATATTGTACTAAGGCAATTACTTGGATTTGATTGGGCAGAAATATTTCCTTCTGTTATTCAAAGAAGTGGAGATACAATTTGTGTTTTTACAAAATCTGGGTTTGTATATCCATTAGGATACTGATGTGATGAAAGAAGCATCTTTGATACTCCTCCTTCTCAAAGAGAAAACACTTGAAAGATTCCTAAAATATTTATCATTATCATCATTACCATCATCATCATCATTATCATAACCATTACAATTATAGTAGTCATTGTTTAGCTATTATTTGTGGTGTGTGTTTTACCTCTGCAACATCTTTATTTAAATAAAAGAAAAAAAATGACTGGAGAGTATGAATAAGGAAATATTCTACATACAGATGTGGAACCAAGTGATACAGTTGAAAAAAATTAATATAAAAAATTGAGAATACTGTGTATGCACACATGAAAGTCTGTTCTGTAGGAGAACATTAAGATTAAGAGTCAAACACTCAAAATTTAAGAAAAGTCAAATCCGCATTTATGCGTGATGCATGCAGAACGTAATCAAGTAGATTGAGATCATTCGGTCGGAGAATATTCATCATACTTCCCCATTGTTTAAGAATTCTCAAAACTCCTTTCTTTGCCCCCACTGTTCTTGCAAAATACCACAATACTATGCACATAATCCTCCTTTTGTTCAATAATAGCTTGTTTAAATTGTCTATGACTTCATCAGCCGTTTCAGCTTTCTGCTTAAACTGCAGTTTAGACTAGCACAACATAAATTAGACCTGCTGCCAAAGATGCTGTTCCCAGACATTTCTTCCAACATCATCTCATTTTTGTTGGCACAAAAGTTTATGCAGTGATGTTATGAATTTTGTTCACAAAACCATTCTGGTAAAATCGAAGAAGATATTCTAAAGTCCAGCTATTATGCATTTTTCCCAGAAAATCTACTGTGTGGTTCTTCAGATCCTTGCTCAGACAGCAGGATGGAGATAGTGACATAAAGGAGAGTTGAAACATTTCTTTGAAAACAGCTTCAGCTTGTGTTGGCTTAAGTTGATTTCATTTTTCAAGATGTCTGAATCAGTATAATAGCTGACTTTTGCTAGAAAGGATGGCTCCTCCTCCTTTTCTTTCCTGAGTTCTTCTGCTTGGATGAACATTTAAGGGGCTTTTCAGGTCACTAAATCAGCAAAAAACATTCTGAGGGAGCCAGATTACTTTCATATTTCCTCAGTGCATGACCTTGATGAGCAAACAGGCACAGTCCTGGCAGTGCAAAGGAAGAGGCAAGAATGTGCAGATGGGAGCACAGGCACCTGGAGCCTGTTCTAGCAGACTGCACATTTGCTTGAGTGCAGCCTTCACAGGAAACCTTATTCTTGCTGCTGTGCTGCTGGTCAGCATACATGACTATTCTTCATAACCTAGCCCTCAGAGGGTTTTCTAGAGTAATTACTCCTCAAAATAAAGCATGCTTATCCCAGAAGATGTCTTAACCCTTCTTATGGAACAGCAATACAGTAACAGCACAAGTTGGAACAGAGAACTAATTTTCCTGCTTTCAGATTACTGACACTGTGTCAGTGGTACCTGTTTTCTCTGTTATTTACCTCCTACAATTTTATGAATAGTGTTTTTATGGCACTATTATCTGCCTGAGAAAAATTATCCATAGTGTAGATACAATAACTGGTCCTTGAGCAACAGTAGTTGAAATATAAGTGAGCGTTTCCCATCCAAAAGGAAGGTTGGAGGACACTTTCTGGACATCTTCCAACAGAATAGTCTTCCAGGGAAATCTGTAAAAACTGAATTATTTCCCCACAATACACCATGGTTTTTAAAACTGGTCTACTCATGTCTTCCTGGTGTTTTAGCTCTTTGCTGCTCTGTTCAGGTGTTCAGCTCAGAGATAACCAGCCTAGCAAACCATTCTATTTATGTGCAATTGGTAGCTTTTACATTAAGAAGATATTTTGAAGGGTGATATTTCATCATATGGCATTTCATATCGCTAATATCCATTGTGTGAAAGAGTTTCTTTTCTCTTCTGAGCTTCCGTTTTGAGATTTCCCAGCTGGCTAATTAATATGTGCTATATCTACTTCAAGAAAACCAGAAAATTATAATACGAGTCAGACCAATTGTATTTCTCTTTTCAGGAAAATACTGTTAAAATAATTTTCTTATACAGCACTTGTTTTGGTTTGTGGTTGCTTTTTTCTTCATTTTTTTTTTCTGTCCTGACACAGTTTTGAAATAGCATTCTTCTTGATCCAAACAGAAAATTGCTGTTGGATGGATCTTTCTACAATATCAGTCTCTGTCTTGATCTGGACAGGTGTTATTGACATTAAATAATATGTATTTCTTTCTCAAGTGCACAGGAACTTCACTGGGGAAAAAATATTTGCACATGAGTAGAAAAAATCAGGTGTGTCTGTTTTCTTTATGACAGATTTGGCCTACCTTCTTGTGTCATGCTAATATGATACAAATAATACTTACTAGATTTTCTGAATCAAGGGAAACAGCATCTGTCTTGTTAGATACAGCTTCCTATGAAAGGATATGCAATGAATAATTAGTGGAGATTTTATTCTTCCTGAGTTAGCTAAATAAGGAACACTGTGTTTTCTACTTACAATTTATAATGAGAACAAAAAGCCCAAACTGTTGAAAAGAAGACATTAATGTTTTTAAATATACTACTTTGGCAATTTCTAGGGAGTAAAAGTGTGAATAAGTGCAATAATTTAAGTTCACAGTGTTTACTATGGCATAATAACACTGACTTTGAATGAATTTCACAGGACAAAGGAAATAAATTGCTGAAAATGCAATTAGAAATGTGACATAGTGTTTAGAATAAAAAGGAAAGAATTCAGTGTGATGGTAAACACAGTGATTTTGTTTGTGACACCTTTTTCCTTCAGAATGGATTATAACATATTTGAAATTATGAAATATTTATAAGATTAATTTTTTTTTCTAAGGTCCAGTGTCTTCGACATGTCATGCAAGAAGCTACATCTCATCTATGCACGGCTGATATACAGCTTCTTTGCACAAAAGGCATGTGTCCCTAATACACATTTCATTGATCTGATACTGAAAGAGAATTAGTCAATTTAAAGACACGTTGTCAACCCTTCACTTTTCAATTTAAATCTTCCCTTATTGGCACAAATATCAATTCAGTAGAAATTTAATTTAAGAAGCATTCCATTTCTCAAGTCATGAGTTTTCACTTTTCTCTCTTCACTTAGTAAAACTGACAACTATAATTTGCAGAAAACATGAAATCATGTATTGTATTTTGAATTGATCTACTATCAGTACAGCAATAATGTTGCAAAAATTGTTTCCATTAAAATCCTGCTTTTGCTTCAAAAGCTCTGCAAGTCTTAAACTCCTCAGTTCCTAAATCTAAAAACTGTGCTGTGTGTCTCTGTGTTTCATCTGGGGAAATCCATAAGGAAGAGGTAAAAACTAATTCTGAACAAATAGCAGCTCTCTGAGATATAAAAATACATGTTGTTTGCATTAATAAATGGTGTTTCATAGAATGTGCCAAAATAAATAGCATCATTTCAGAACAATCATTTAACTGGGAAAAATAACAAAGCAGCAGATGGAGGGAAGCACGTTTCTACATTGTGGACTATTCTGAGTAAAGTTATGCAGAATTCCCTTGAGAAACTTTATTTTTCTCAAAAGTAGATATTTTTTGGTGAAACTTATTCATTCCCATCAAGTTTTCATCAGGATTTTCTTTTTGGTACACAACTTTGACCAATAGTAACAAGCATAGAAGTTCCTACAGCCCAAGAGTCTTGTCCTGGAATTTGTTTTTGCCATTCCAATGGAAAATTAAATGAACATTGAAATCTCAGAAGCTGCTATAGAATCATACCTGTAGAGATTTACTTTCTAATAATTACCCCTGTATATTTCTAAACAGTAGATTTCACTATTAAATCGAACAGCTTAACAGAAGGGATTATATGAGTTATTCAGAGCAGTTACAGAGGGAGAGAAGTTAGCCTCCATTCACAGTCCTCATAGCTGCCGATCTACTTTAGCATTAGACAATACGTGGTCTAGGAGGTCTCAGGAGTGCATAATTCTAAGACACAGTTGTGACAGTGGACGGAAGAAGTGAGTGAGCTCAGTTCAGACTCAAGGGTGACCTGTGCCCACAGATAAGCCCACACCATGGACTAGGACTGACTTTATCAGTTTTTGATTCTATTTGAGACTCTTTACTGAGTCTCTACGATTCGATGATTCTATGATTCTGTGATTCTATGAATCTATGATTCAATGATAAATCACAAATATATCTGGCCAATGGCTCAAATTATGTGAGATAACATTAGAACCTTAGTGATAGGGATGGGCTTTTTGCTTGATCATACTGACAGGTTAAATAGCTTCCTTTGGGTACAGAAAAATTGAGATTGCCAAAGGCTTCTCCAGTTACTGATAACTGAGCATTTGATGCTATAAATGTGAGAGTTTTTTTCTCTTGAATTGTGAGTGGGTTCACAACAAGGTAATAAATTACTGCATTTGACATTTAGAAATATATATTGAGCAATCAGTGACTGGAAGCAAGATTATACATAAAATGACTTTTATGTCTTAACTGTAGTATAATAACCAAAACACAAAAAAATGCTTTTTCTTCTGCTGATTTTTTTCCTGTCATCTGGTAAAAGGCAGTGCAGCAATGTATAGCTCTCCCTTCTGACCTTACTGTGCAGTTAAGAACCATTCAACTAGGATGACAATGATAGCATAGGTACAGAAGAGGAAAATAGGAAAAAATCATAAAGCAAAGTAGCAAATGTCAAACTGACAAGTCTTTTATGTATCACAAAGCCCACAGAGGAAAAATGTCTTGTCTTACTAAATCTGCCTCTGTCACTACAGCATATATCTTAAAAGGGAATTGACTGCTGCTGCACACTGGACTAGCAAAGGAACTCAACTGTAACTGTACCATGTAACTGAAATTGCTCATTGCAAATGAAAATGACTTTTGGTCAGAAAGAGTGATAGGTGTGCTATCACACAGTGTAATAAAATCCATTCCTTTCCTTCACCAGCCAAGGTTTTCTGGGAAGAAGCTTCATAGAAACAAGTGCGATCCTGTCTCTCATATTCAACTAAGAAATTAATTACAGCTACTCATTATGCAAAACGTGTTTTATTTTAACATGTTCCACCAGAAACAAGGTATTACTATTATTTGATTTTCAAAAATACAATGCAGTAGAAAAAAAAATCAGTTTAAGTAGCGGTATAGTACAGTATTCCACAAAAGACAATGATGCACTTTGACACTGATGTGTCCTAGAGTACCAACTGTATCTGCAATTTCAGATTTTCAAAATTCACAGTTACATAAGTAACTATGCATGATATTAAGTATCAGATATAACATTTTCTATTGTGGGTTTTTGTTGGGAACTTTCCATATTATCTAAAGGATATCCATATATTCATTTGTAATCATATATACATATATATCCATATATTTAAGATGTGATTATTTTCCAAATGTGAACATGAGATATATTTTATGAAAACCAGCTCAAGAACAGTATAAATAATATCTCCAAATTGCAAAGAATATCTATTTTCAATCCAAGACCCATCAAAAACTGATGTGTTCTGAAATGTACAATCCTCCTGGTAATCTTTCATATATAATGCAGAAAAAATACATAAAAGAGTAAATTTCATCATTTCACTTTGTCTGGATGTGTTTTCTACTTGGAAATTAAATATATATATATA
>NW_008670285.1:0-1006 GCF_000695815.1 Acanthisitta chloris | reverse complement strand
CCTCAGTGGGTTCTGCTATGCCCTCTGCACAGTGCTCTTAGTGCCCTCAGAGCTTTCAGTGCCCTCAGAGGGTTGTGATGAACTTGCTGTGCCCTCAGTGGGTTCTGCTGTGCCCTCAGTGCCACCCAGAGCAGGTTGTGATGAGCCCTCAGTGCTGCCCCAGAGCTTTCAGTGCCCTCAGAGGGTTGTGATGAACTTGCTGTGCCCTCAGTGGGTTCTGCTGTGCCCTCAGTGCCCTCAGTGGGTTCTGCAGTGCCATCAGTGGGTTATGATGTGCCCTCAGTGCCCTCAGTGCTCTCAGTGCCCTCAGTGGGTTTGGCTGTGCCCTCTGTGCCCTCAGTGCCCTCAATGGGTTCTGCAGTGCCCTCAGTGCCCTCCTAAGTGCTTCATTCCCACCCCAAAACAACCTCTGCCCCTCCAACTTTGACTTCTGGCTGCCAAATCTTGCCAAAGGTTCTGTGCCCTCCTGTGCCCACCCTCGACTCGTGCTGCTCCTGCTGTGAAATGTTGTGTTGGGGCTGCAAACACAGATTTGTGGAGAGGAGGAGAATTTTCTTGGATGAGCTCAGGAGTATTTCCAGCTCCTCCGGGGGTGGAAGTTAGTGAAATCTCTTCTATTAGCATGTTACAAAAATGAAGGAGTTTTTTTCCTTGGGAGAGACCTTGATTTCCCAGTTTTTGGGGGTTTTTTCCCCTCTGGAAGTACTGGGAGAAATGGGAGGAAGAAGGAGAATGTTAATCTCTCTGCTCTGAGTTTCTCCATAATTGGAGGCTTCGAGTGCTGCAGAATTTCTATGTGAAGGTTAAGCCCAGAAACCCAGTTTGGAGGGTTCACATCCCAGTTTGGGGGATCAAATCCCAGTTTGGAGGAAACAGATGTCAGTTTGAGGCTCCAGGAACCCAGTTTGGAGGGCTCAGTCCCAGTTGAGAAGGTCCCAGACCCAGTTTGGAGGACCTGATCCCAGTTTGAGGCTCTCATCCCCAGTTAGGTGGCCTCAGATCCCAG
>NW_008670284.1:0-965 GCF_000695815.1 Acanthisitta chloris | reverse complement strand
CCGTTCACCACCACTCTCTGGGCCATCCAGCCAGTTCTTAACCCAGCAGAGAGTAATTATAATAATTAGTCTTTTAAAAGATATGTTTGCAAAAATATCATCCAGGTTGTAAAGGTCATCGAGGCAGGGATTTCTGTCTGTCAAATGCCAGGAAAACTGCTGTCATTCACCAGCCTCTGACAAGCTTTAACCTGCACAAGAACAGGAACTGACATATGTAACTGATTATTCTACTTTATTTTTCTGTGTTTGTGACTGAAGTAAAAGTTTGTTTCTCTTCTCTTGCTTAATTGCGGCATATGGTACTAGACAATCATGATTTTGCCCTGACTCCTTTTCTCTTCATGTTAAGTCTTGATTTGTGTTTTCTTTTTGCTTTGTTGTTTGGTTTTCTTTATTTTTTTTATTTTTCTGTTTAGGAAAAAGTCTCTCTAGGCATAGATGGGTTGCTTGGTTTGTGAAGGTGGTTAGCAGATGTAGTCCGAGGAGCCAGCTGAGTGGTTAATGCTCACAGAAATTAAAACAAACCAAAGAGTTGTTAAATGAGGAGAAAAGAAAAGTTCAGGAGGCAGACTTACAGTTAGTAATTTGAACAAAGTCTTTGTTCAAGGTTCTCGAGTGCTTCTAAGAAATCATACCCTTGGCATCCATACAGCAGAGCTTGAAAATGTGATGCACACAGTTTTGGTAGGAAGAATACTACTTTTCAAGGTGCATAATTGGGGAGAGCATACTTTTTGGAAGATCCTGGTGATTGGAGATTTATATCATGGTGTGGGTACTGGAATCTGGGCCATTCTGTTGCTAGCAGTAACGTTTTTGTCACCAGCCAGAAAAGAGTATGCCCATGTGAGTTTTGGAACACTGTTTTGGGAAACAGTGATTCAGCGATTCTGCACCAAAGGGGAAAGAGAGGGAGGATATTTTTTAGTAGAAGTTAAAAACTGGTCCTGCAGGCTTCGCAT